>NC_086447.1:293401521-293624021 GCF_028390025.1 Pseudophryne corroboree | reverse complement strand
TTTTTTCTCAACTTTCCCCTGACCCTACCTGCCTCCAGTTTCAGTGCATCTCCTCATTTTCTGATACTTCCCTTACTTGTCTCTCTCCTGTACTTTTTTTTAAAACCCTTAATATATTTGAAAGTTTCTATAATTTGCCCCCTTTCGCTTCTCTGCTTCAAACCATACATGTTAACATTTTTTAGTCTTTCCAGCTAAGTTTTATGAGGTAGGCCAAGCACCATTTTAGTTGCCCTTCTTTGTACATTCTAATGTATTAATATCCTGAAAAAGCTTTACTACAATCTAGATAAGCTATATATACCCCCCTCTCTTTATCTATTAGTTTAGTCACCCAGTCAAAAAAGTCAATAAGATTTGTTTGACATGATCTCCTCCCAGTAAATCCATGCTGCTTGGGATCCTGTGAAGAGTGTTTCCATAAATGTCCTTGTTTCCTTGCTACTGATGTAAGGCTCACTGGTCGGTAGTTGCTTGCTGCTTCATTTCTCCCACTTTTGTGCAATGGAACTACCTGTGCTATTTTCCAGTCCTCTGGAATTACTCCTGGTGATAGTGACTGGTTAAAAAAATTATGTTAATTCTCTATTAATATTCTTGGATATATCCCATCTGGCCCCATTGACTTATCCACTTTCAATTTTGAAAGTTCTGTTAGGACCCTCTCCTCTGTAAATGTACTTGTATCTAACTCATTTTCATGAATGTTCTTACTACTTAGCTGTGGCCCTTTGCCCTCTTTGTCTGTAGTGAATAATGAGCAAAAATAATTTAGATTATCTGCAATTGCCTTGTCTCCTTCACTGTTGCCCCTTGTCTTCCTTGTCTCTCACTCTCAGTTTTAAGTCTTATTATCCCTCCGTCTGCTTTTTCCCTTTCACTCATATATCGAAAAATAGTTTCCTCTTTCTGTCTGAAATTCCTCTTTGTTCTCATTATTTTGAGTCTGCTTATATGCTTTCTTGGTGCTTTGGGCACATGAAGTACAGTTGGATGTAGGATCATGAAAATGTATTGCTGCCTCATTGTTCATGAGTATTACATAGTTTACGGTGTCCTCCATTAACATCATGCTTGTCACTAGAGAACCCTCTCTGCACTCTGTAACTACCTTCAGATATTCCGCAGTCTCTCCATTTCCCTTTTATTCCAAGTAACTTCTTGATCATGTTAACAGAACTTGAAATATGACACATCTTTTTTTTTCTTTATGCATAAAGCATCTAAAATGCATGTTCAAGTCTACTGGAGCACCCACCCCTCTGGTTCTCCATGAACAGACTGGCTCCATTGCATAATAGTTCTTCATCTCTATGGCTCCATTTCATAATAGTTCTACATCTCTGTGGCTCCATTTCATAATAGTTCTACATCTCTATGGGTATCGCTTTAGTGATTGATTATAATGCGCAGTATCCTAGTCTTCACCTACGAAGGCTCCAATACTGTTGTACCTGCTTGTATCTAACTTTCTTTCATACTTACTTTCCTAAATACAGTCATGTCCTCACTCTGTCATCACCTCTGATACCCTTTTCCCGCTCAAACCTCTAGGAGGAGAATTCCGTTCCATGCAATGTGCCACTGCACATCAATGCATTGTCCAGCTGCGTTGGGTACGGGTTACAGGGCTGGGATCCCGGCATTCGGCATATCGACGCTGGGATCCCGGCTGCCAGAATCCCGGCAGGGGTGCAAGCACAACGAAGCCCCTTGCGGGCTCGCTGAGCTCGCCACACTGCAGGATCGGTGGCCACAGGTTCTGACACCCATGAGTGGGAATAGCCCTGGGGCCCCTTGCCGGCACGGTGGAGGTCGGGATCCCAACGTCGATATGCTGGCTGCCGGGATCCTGACCGCCGGGATGGTAACCACATCCCGTCCAGCTGTGCACTTTCCCATCAATTACAGTAGGCAAAGTTCAGTTATGTTTTTTGCTTACTGCTATTTGGTGAGAGTAAAATAATGACCAAAGATACTGATCGTAAAGTGCTTTCCTCCGACCATTCCAGAGGCACAAATGTTATCCCTCTTCCGAGGACTTCTGTTGTATTGCACCCATAGAATTCTTCTTCTCATGAAACAATATAATAAAAAGGATGTACTTTCAATTATTTTACACATTGGTGGTGCAGTGTTTTGGTTTTGTTTATTTTTGTTGTTTTTTATTGTCAGGTGCTTATTTTTCCACTGAGCACTTACAGTCTACTAAATAATTCTCTATTCTCTATGTCAAGATATGTTAAACCCTCACAACATGCAGAGCTTGAAAACACAATAGTTCTTATGTGCACAGTATTCACAATAAACCTTCAAATAACAGTAGCAGCCATAAAACAGTACTACATCCCTCAAACCCATATATTTTTTGAAAATAGACTCACATGTAAATGTAAAATATTAGTTCAAACTGCATTGGTAAAATGCTAAAGAGCAACTGTATTTTTGCTGCTAATCATCACACATAAATCCATTGTACGATCAAAAAGGTTGTGGGGAGCATCAAGATACTGTATACTTTATATGCAGATATTCATATATGTGTGTGCGTGACAAAATACTTAAAATATGATAAAAAAGGATTACTTGGAAAGTAAAATTGGTCACCTGAGGGAGATGTAGTTGATGGTAACGGGTGCAGTTTTCCATCACCTAAGTACAGGGTGGGAAGTGCGCTATTGTGTTACTATTCATATATAAATAGATATAATTTAGAATGTATATAATATATCTGTACTACCCATCAGGCTAATATTTTTGTATATATTTCTATTGAGTCTATTTGAGAAAGCCTTGTTAGAGTGAATTTATGGAATGCCATCAAGAAAACCCATCCAGGAGGTCCAGAGGAGCCCAGTTTCTGAATCAAAACAAAATGTTTATTTTTATATACTAGCATAACAAACTCAGAATATGTTGGGTTACCTCAGTCTCTGCCCCACTTTGTGCCCCCTGCACAAACTCAGTCTCGGCTCTGTCTCACCAATCCCACCATGCTCTGTTGCAGCTCTGCTGTCATGACCCCATCCCTCCACCATAGTTTCATCTGCCCCCACTCCCATAGTTATCCTGGTGACCGGACCTCTTTTCCAAAGTCTGTCCCGTCTCCCTCGCCGTGAGAGCCATTGAAGCACAGGGCCAGAAACATACTGTATATTGTATTCTCTAAATAACATGCATAGACAGTTAAGATAATATAAAATCCACTTTATTCTTTGTGACAAAGGACCTACCTAGGTTTCAAAATACCCCTTCAAATGTTATCCAAACCAGTAATTATAATAATGTTCCCATAGTAAAGAGATGTGTGTATGCTCACACTCATTTTATGGCTGTTTCTTGCCGTTCTGCTGGAGACGCCACAAATACTGGCACGAATCACATTAAAAATCAAATTAAAAACTCTTAAAATGCTTTGATAATTTGCTTGCCATGTGACATTGCATTTCACAGTGTCATGCTCATTGAAAATAATTTGTTACAATATTGGACATATGTCCAGTCAGACGGATGTCATTTCAATTGGATGGGTTGCTCGGTACTATCTGTGTTTGCTATGGGACAATTGGTAATGTCCCACATGGTAATGCTCTTAGTCACGGTCCTTTAAACATGTAAAGTAGAAATGATGGATTATCATTTTATGCACCGAGTATCAGCTGGAAGAAATACCCTTTATCATATTTAAGTGGACGTTGCTAAGATAATAAACAAAAGCAATTGTGTATTTTTTTTTAAATATATCTGACAATTGTATGGTAGGAGTCGTCTGTTCAAAAAACATAAAACCGAAAAGCAAAAGTAAACTAATACAGACCAAAGGCAGAGTGACAAGCAGCCTCGGACACTGGACGTTTATAGATGAGACAAGAAGTACATGATGAAATTAATGTCCCACTGTCAACTTTTTAGATTTCATTTTTAAGGAGAATGGACCAGAAATCAATTGCCCCAAACCTCTACTAGTTCAACAATCCAGGCTTTAATTTGTTTCACTGCTGGCCTTCATATAGAAAGTGCAGCCAAGCACAGTATAGAGCGTTCAATGGTCGTCATTATTACCTGCAATATTTGAACACTTAAGTTAAAGGTCAAAGTTGTCTAGAATTGCTTCTTAAAGATATTACTTGGTCATATATTTTGTGCATTATGTACGTGCTGTGAGCTGTTTCATTTGTTCTGTGAAAAACAACACATTTGGCGACAGACATTTTTGTAGGAAGTCAAAACATGTACTAGATCTTTTCCGAAAAGGAAAAATAATATTTAAATATAAACCACCACATGGCTGGAGGGAATATGAATAAAAGGGTGCAGGTGGGGGTAGGGTCAGGGAAAACATAATAAACAGCCAAAGATTATTTTTTCGGGTATATTGTGAAAAAAAATTAGTAAATATGAAATGTAATTGAACTTTGCAATTTTTTTTGTTAAAATAAAATGAAACCCTTCCCCCCTCTCTATCTTATCCAATGCATCACTCACTGAAACACCATAAGTGGCAATGTTCTTTTTTTTAAATATATTATTATAGAAGGGAAAAAGGGAACAGTCCCTCCAGATTTGCCAGATCAACATACTAATAATTAACCCAGAGGTTCCCAAACGCGGTCCTCAAGGCACCCCAATGGTCCTGGTTTTAAATGTATCCATGCTTGGCCACAGGTGACTTAATTAGCACCTCAGTCAATTTGATTTAACCATCTGTGCTGAGCCATGGATATACCTAAATCCTGGACTGTTGGGGTGCCTTGAGGACCGCATTTGGGAACATCCGAATTAACATCTTCATGACTGGAGTTAGTTTAAACATTAATGACCAGAATAATGATTTAATTAGTGTGCTGTGTAATAGCATTTTAGATCAGATATCTTTTTGTCTTATTTGACATGGGAAAAATGGTCAAAACACAAGGCCACCAATCATTTCTTGAATTATTCTTCCAAAAAATGTCCTCAGCGTATGTATATGTATATGTATATGGAGGGATCTATAATTATTCTTATTATTATTTATTTTAATATTTTTATTTTATTTATTTTTCAGACTAGGAGTGTCTTGATAAGTTATCTCTGACTCCAATTGTTCTCCCAAGCACTTTCAGGGCCAATGTTAGTTGGAGCTAGTAGCAACTGGTATAAACAATTACTACTGTACATTGTGCAGTGATCTGCTAGTATTGTTCAGCCTGATCTAGGTATTAAATACATTTCAAGGGGCCTTCTTTTTACATTGAATGGAATTTCACCTTAAAAATTCTGAAGTGTTATCATTTTGACCTCTTTGTAATATAATGTGGGATAAAGATGCAGTCTGTTTGGTTCTAAGTGCCATCACTGGATCCCTGGCTGAAAGTGTCCGCAAAGCCTAGGATCACAGGTAGTTAAGACATTATGCTACTGCTATTTTATGGTGTTGTGATTTTACAGCACCATGGCATAAGGTCCACACTGACGTGACGTAAATATATGTTGCAGGTCTGTGTAAAGTAGTAATAGTCCAAAGAAAACCGCAACACACTTTTTTCAGTCTATATAATGTTCACCGTAATAGCTCTAAGGGGATTAATGCTATTACTGTAAGTAGTAGTCCTTTTACATGTGTTTTACATTGTTATAAATTACATGTTCTGTATATCCGAAGTCATACATTTTTGTTGCCTGATCCTTGTCTGAAATGTAATGCTATTAATTTTAAAATATAATTTATAGCAAGCTGTATTGTATGCACCATGGATGACTTTTACACAAAGTTCTAATTGAGCTGATTGGTCAATGACCACATGAGCTGAGAGCAGGCCAAGGAGTAAACAATCACTAACTATGTGAGAAGGCTACAATTTATCTTGCTTTGTCTCCCCAGTCCTACCTCTATCAGCTAAATAAGAGGAATTCTGCTCCTGGCTCGTAACCCAAGTGTTAAACTGGTGTCCGGACCATTAGTCTATAAACTGATTAGCACACAGCAATTTATCCTTTTTTATATTGTCTCAATTATCCTATCATACTTGTATGTGGATCTGATTACCCTTTCCCAGAGTCAAGCGTTATCTTGTAAATCATTTGCTTTAAGTCTCTGTCTGCTGCTGTATTGCCCACAGTTTATTTAGGCAGGTAATAAATCAATTATTACAAACACAGGGCATCATCAATATTTCTTCCCAATCCACTGAATGTAGCTCTTCACCTGAAACCCATGGAATTTGTGGGTAACAAACAGTCTATTCATTCTTTAGGTACAGATACGCTTGAAAGTTTTTGGTTTGTAAACTGAAATGTGAAGGCAAAAGTTTCACACCTATTATTATTATTATTAGTAACAGTTTCTTATATAGCACATCAAATTCCGCTGCGCTTTACAATTGGAAACAACAATGATAAAACAAAACTGGATAATAACAGACAGTCATAGAGGTAGGAAGGCCCTGCTCGCAAGTTTACAATCTATAGGGAAATAGGCATTGCTACACAAAGATAGGTGCTATCTATTGCATAAATGTCCACCGAATTGCAAAGGTTCTTGGTGGGCTGCATGATGAAACGGGGTCAGGAGGAAGGGAAAGTGTTGAAAGAGAAAGTACTGTATGTGACGATATGTGTGGACTGTACAGAGGGGATGTAACTGGAGAGGAAAACTTATGAAGGTTATGTGAGCAGTTCTGGAATTTGATAAGCTTGTCTGAAGTGATGACTTTTAAGGGAACGCTTGAAGGTTTGGAGACTAGAGGAGAGTCTTAATGTGCATGGTAGGGCATTCCACAGAGTGGGTGCAGCCCAAAGAAAGTCCTGCAATCGTGAATGGGAGCAAATACAGATGGAGCCATGCTAGTCATGGCTCCTTCTGTGCCTAGTCGTGCCCGCCTAGGCACGCCTAGGACTTGGCGTCTCCAACTGGGTGCGCGCTCGGGACGGAGACGCGCCCCATTCACTTGAATGGAGAGCGTCTCCGTCTGCACGCCCGGACAGAAACGCTCTGCCTAGTCACGCCGGGAGTGCTCGTTTGCGATGGAGCCACCTCAGATGAGCGTGGCTCCATCTGTAATAAGTGTTGATGAGAGACGTAGATCTTGTGAAGAGCGGAGAGGTCGGGTTGGGAGATATTTTGAGATAAGCGAAGAGATATTCATTGGTGTAGTATAGTTAATGTTAGGGTTAGAGATTAGGTGGATTGTTTGGCTGAGGGGTCAGGGTAGGGCTGCGGGGGCTAGTTAGGGTAAGGCTGTGGAAGGGGATGGATAGGGATAGATTACGGGAACGGTTAGATTATGGGAGGGGTAGGTTAGGTATGGGTTAGGATTAGGGTTAAAATACCAGTATCCATCAAAATTTCTTATGTATTTCATCTGGCTTAATTTCCCACTCCTCACCTTCTGTCCTTTTCCTATGAATTCCGGTAATTGACTTTAGCTTGTTACTAAACAACTCTCCTGGGCACACCTCTGGTGCTTGGTTCTGTGATTCTGGAACTTCTCCTGTATTGATTTCATTCACCAGCCTATCACACTAGTTACCCACTCAAAAAACCGCAACATGTGTGCCAGACACGGCTAAACCCAAATTCCTTTGAGGGGTCCTTTGCTAAAACTGCTGGCACATTAGACTCTAGAGCAGGCATTCCCAACCACGGTCCTCAAGGCACACCAACAGTGCAGGTTTTAGTGATATCCAGTCTGCAGCACAGATGGTTAAATCAAAATAACTGAGCTACTAATTAAGTCACCTGGATATCACTAAAACCAGGACTGTTAGTGTGCCTTGAGGACCGTGGTTGGGAATGCCTGCTCTAGAGGGTAAAATGTAATAAGGGGTATATTCAATTGAAGTTGAAACTGCTGTCTTGTCAGAAAGACGGCAGTTTCTGACTGATTTAGGTCGGAAAGGGTTCCGACCTATTCAATTGGGGCTGTTTTTTTCCGACAAGGCAGGAATTCCCGACTTGTCGGAAAAAACGTGGCTCAGTGGAATAGCCATGGATCCACGTGCTTTTGTCAGAAACGTGGCCAAATCCAACAGGTTTTGAATCCGTTTCCGACAATCTGAATCCTACTTTAAAAAAAGTCAGATTGAGAAGATGAGACGGGGAGTGGGGTCATGTTTTAAGGGGTGTGGGGACGAGATGGCGGGCGGATGGGAGAGGAGATGGAGTGGGAATGGGTGAGGGTTAGGAGGAGCTGAGAGGAGGAGATGGGTGCTGGAGCTCGGACCTCACTTGTTGGAGCCGGGTGCCGTGAGGTCTGGCGGCGGCGCCTCATACTCCTGCTACGCTGCTGCGGTGTTCCATGCTCTCCCCACCGCGATAGCCAGACAGCGCCTGTCTGTGTCCTTTCAGACATGTCAATCCGATTCTATAAAAAGTCGGATTGGCATTGTCGGGAACGGCCAAATCCGTTCATTGAATAGTGCTTTGTCGGATCCTTTCCGACAATGCTTGTCGGAAAGGATCTGACTTGAATTGAATATACCCCTAAAGCTTAAAATAGAGAATGGTAATGTTGCCCATAGCAACCAATCAGATGCTGTCTATCATTTTCTAAAAGTCAGTAGAGAAATGATAGACAGCATCTGATTGGTTGCTATGGGCAACATCACAAATTCTCTGTTTTTTAAGCTTTAGTCAATTTACCCCTATCCTTTTGTCCTGGGAAGCGGCAAACATAGTTGTCAGAAAAAATCCATGACTTATTCCTGAGACCGTAACTGCTAATCATCGCTTCCAAATAAAAGCCCAGTGTGATGACTTGTGATCTGGATGTCAGTTTGTTTAGCAGCCCAATTTTGTTCATTGTCTAATAGGCAGTGGTGGGATTCAGCCGGTTCGCACAGATTCCGCAGAACCGATACCTAATGTAGGTATGGTTCTGAGAACCGTTTGCTAATGAGCGCCGCCCGCACACCCGCCCGCCAGCACAGACCAGCGACCACAACAGGAGTACCTGCGCACCTGGCCATGGCCTGCTGACTCCTCCTCCCCTAGTGTCCTGAGTCCTGACATGCGCAGTAAGCATGTCAAGACGCTGAGAGAGGGTGGGCCGGGCGCGGAGGAACTCTGCAGTACTACACAGGGACGCGACTGCTCGGCCCTGTTGCGGTCTGTGCTGGCAGGCGGATGTGACTGCGGGAGCGGACAGCGGAGCGCAGTGGAGTGGTCACCCACCCACCACCAGCATGCAGGAGTCAAGTGCAGGCCCTGTCCTGGGGCAGGCCGACTGGCTGGGCCTAGTATGTATATGTATTCCCTCTTTTTCCCCTCTGCTACTCCCACTTTTCCGCCCACTGCTAATCCCACTCTGCTAGTCCCACTTTTCTGCTCTCTGCTAGTCCCACTTTACCGCCCTCTGCTTGTTTTACTTTTTTGCTTTCTGTCACTCCCACCTTTCCCCCTCAGCTAGTCCCACTTCACTGCAAAGGGGATACTGGGGGGCCATGGGCCATAGAACCTGCTGTTAATTTATTTGAATCCCACCATTGGTAATAGTCAACACTAAATGCATAAAGAAACCTAGTGGGAAATTCAATTGTTTGAAAAGTCAGTTGGGTGTCTGTTTTTTCCTAACAATTGAATACCCCTCCTAGAGTTTATTGCTCTCTCCATATTATGTGATAGAGGTAAATACAGTGAATGGAAAGGCTGATGCTTGACTGTAATTTATTAATCACACTTTACCTGTCACTTAGGGGACATGTGGATGCATTTCTGTATAAATTCAGTTTTATTGTCTTTTAGTGCAATTGTGCTTTTCAATATACATAAAACACTTTCATGATATGACAAAAATGAAGCTTCCAATGAAAATTAAAATACGTAAACTTTTTTAAAATCTTTTTAAATTAATCTAGACAAGAATAATATCTCTATATATGGAAGAATACAGTACTGGATTGTACTATATACTATACTATATATAATTTACCCTGAGGAATTCATTAGGAATCAACTTGGAAAGATCAGGAGTCCTATCATTCCTTAAACAAGAGACATGTGGTCCACAGATGATTTCTTGTGTCCCACAATAATGTAACTCACCACCATGAGAGCCATAACAGTTCCCACACTCCAGAATGATTATTAATAAGCACCCTGACATACAAACTTATAAAACATTTAAGAAAAGATCTTCATAATATGTTGGTGCAATATATATAGTGGGATATTCAATTGTTTGAAAAGTCGGTTGGGTGTCTGTTTTTTCCAGACTTTTCAAACAATTGAATACCCCCATAAAGTCTAAAACTAATTAAAATACTAAATAATAAATAAAATTAGCACCTCATTTAAACCTCTGAAATGTGTATCTTGCTCCCGCTGCTTAATATTATTAAATAATATAATCAGACCTAAATATTAAGCCAAATAAATCCAGTTAGTTCAAAATGAATGTGCTACTATTTACTGTACGTGCCACCTGCCATGGACTGTTTAACTACACAGACAACAGGGGTTGTGAAAATCCGCAAAATAAAAATAATAAGATTTTACTCACCGGTAAATCTATTTCTCGTAGTCCGTAGTGGATGCTGGGACTCCGTAAGGACCATGGGGAATAGCGGCTCCGCAGGAGACTGGGCACAACTAAAGAAAGCTTTAGGACTACCTGGTGTGCACTGGCTCCTCCCTCTATGACCCTCCTCCAGACCTCAGTTAGGATACTGTGCCCGGAAGAGCTGACACAATAAGGAAGGATTTTGAATCCCGGGTAAGACTCATACCAGCCACACCAATCACACCGTATAACTCGTGATACTATACCCAGTTAACAGTATGAACAATAACTGAGCCTCTCAACAGATGGCTCAACAATAACCCTTTAGTTAGGCAATAACTATATACAAGTATTGCAGACAATCCGCACTTGGGATGGGCGCCCAGCATCCACTACGGACTATGAGAAATAGATTTACCGGTGAGTAAAATCTTATTTTCTCTGACGTCCTAAGTGGATGCTGGGACTTCGTAAGGACCATGGGGATTATACCAAAGCTCCCAAACGGGCGGGAGAGTGCGGATGACTCTGCAGCACTGAATGGGCAAACTCTAGGTCCTCCTCAGCCAGGGTGTCAAACTTGTAGAATTTAGCAAATGTGTTTATCCTTGACCAAGTAGCTGCTCGGCAAAGTTGTAGAGCCGAGACCCCTCGGGCAGCCGCCCAAGAAGAGCCCACCTTCCTCGTGGAATGGGCTTTCACTGATTTAGGATGCGGCAGTCCAGCCGCAGAATGTGCAAGCTGAATCATACTACAGATCCAGCGAGCAATAGTCTGCTTTGAAGCAGGAGCACCCAGCTTGTTGGGTGCATACAGGATAAACAACGAGTCAGTTTTCCTGACACTAGCTGTCCTGGAAACATAAATTCTCAGGGCCCTGACTACGTCCAACAACTTGGAAGCCTCCAAGTCTTTAGTAGCCGCAGGCACCACGATAGGTTGGTTCAAATGAAAGGCTGATACCACCTTAGGGAGAAACTGGGGACGAGTCCTCAATTCTGCCCTATCCATATGGAAAATCAGATAAGGGCTTTTACATGACAAAGCCGCCAATTCTGACACACGCCTGGCCGAAGCCAAGGCCAACAGCATGACCACTTTCCACGTGAGATATTTTAATTCCACGGTTTTAAGTGGCTCAAACCAATGTGACTTTAGGAAATCCAACACCACGTTGAGATCCCAAGGTGCCACAGGAGGCACAAAAGGGGGCTGAATATGCAGCACTCCCTTAACAAAAGTCTGAACTTCAGGTAGTGAAGCCAGTTCTCTCTGGAAGAAAATCGATAGAGCCGAAATCTGGACCTTAATGGAACCCAATTTTAGGCCCATAGTCACCCCTGACTGTAGGAAGTGCAGAAAACGGCCCAGCTGAAATTTCTCCGTTGGGGCCTTCCTGGCCTCACACCACGCAACATATTTTCGCCAAATGCGGTGATAATGGTTTGCGGTCACTTCTTTCCTAGCTTTAATCAGCGTAGGAATGACTTCCTCCGGAATGCCTTTTCCTTCAGGATCCGGCGTTCAACCGCCATGCCGTCAAACGCAGCCACGGTAAGTCTTGGAACAGACAGGGCCCCTGCTGCAGCAGGTCCTGTCTGAGCGGCAGAGGCCATGGGTCCTCTGAGATCATCTCTTGAAGTTCCGGGTACCAAGCTCTTCTTGGCCAATCCGGAACAATGAGTATAGTTCTTACTCCTCTTCTCCTTATTATCCTCAGTACCTTGGGTATGAGAGGAAGAGGAGGGAACACATAAACCGACCGGTACACCCACGGTGTCACTAGAGCGTCAACAGCTATTGCCTGAGGGTCTCTCGACCTGGCGCAATATCTTTCTAGCTTTTTGTTTAGGCGGGACGCCATCATGTCCACCTGTGGCCTTTCCCAACGGTTTACAATCATTTGGAAGACTTCTGGATGAAGTCCCCACTCTCCCGGGTGGAGGTCGTGCCTGCTGAGGAAGTCTGCTTCCCAGTTGTCCACTCCCGGAATGAACCCTGCTGACAGTGCTAACACGTGATTTTCCGCCCATCGGAGAATCCTTGTGGCTTCTGCCATCGCTGTCCTGCTTCTTGTGCCGCCCTGTCGGTTTACATGGGCGACTGCCGTGATGTTGTCTGACTGGATCAGTACCGGCTGGTTTTGAAGCAGGGGTTTTGCCTGACTTAGGGCATTGTAAATGGCCCTCAGTTCCAGAATATTTATGTGTAGGAAAGTCTCCTGACTTGACCATAGTCCTTGGAAGTTTCTTCCCTGTGTGACTGCCCCCCAGCCTCGAAGGCTGGCATCCGTGGTCACCAGGACCCAGTCCTGTATGCCGAATCTGCGGCCCTCTTGAAGATGAGCACTTTGCAGCCACCACAGCAGAGACACCCTGGTCCTTGGAGACAGTGTTTCAGCCGATGCATCTGAAGATGCGATCCGGACCACTTGTCCAACAGGTCCCACTGAAAAGTCCTTGCATGTGGAACCTGCCGAATGGAATTGCTTCGTAGGAAGCTACCATTTTTCCCAGGACTCGCGTGCAGTGATGCACCGACACCTGTTTTGGTTTTAGGAGGCCTCTGACTAGAGATGACAGCTCCTTGGCCTTCTCCTCCGGGAGAAACACTTTTTTCTGTTCTGTGTCCAGAACCATCCCCAGGAACAGTAGACGTGTCGTAGGGACCAGCTGTGACTTTGGAATATTTAGAATCCAACCGTGCTGTTGTAGCACCTCCCGAGATAGTGCTACCCCGACCAACAACTGCTCCCTGGACCTCGCCTTTATCAGGAGATCGTCCAAGTACAGGATAATTAAAACTCCCTTTTTTCGAAGGAGTATCATCATTTCGGCCATTACCTTTGTAAATACCCTCGGTGCCGTGGACAGACCAAACGGCAACGTCTGGAATTGGTAATGACAATCCTGTACCACAAATCTGAGGTACTCCTGGTGAGGATGGTAAATGGGGACATGCAGGTAAGCATCCTTGATGTCCAGTGATACCATGTAATCCCCCTCGTCCAGGCTTGCAATAACCGCCCTGAGCGATTCCATCTTGAACTTGAATTTTTTTATATATGTGTTCAAGGATTTCAAATTTAAAATGGGTCTCACCGAACCGTCCGGTTTCGGTACCACAAACATTGTGGAATAGTAACCCCGTCCTTGTTGAAGGAGGGGCACCTTGACTATCACCTGCTGGGAATACAGCTTGTGTATTGCCTCTAACACTGCCTCCCTGCCTGAGGGAGTTGTAGGCAAGGCAGATTTGAGGAAACGGCGGGGGGGAGACGTCTCGAATTCCAGCTTGTACCCCTGAGATACTACTTGAAGGATCCAGGGATCCACCCGTGAGCGAGCCCACGGATTGCTGAAGTTTTTGAGACGGGCCCCCACCGTACCTGGCTCCGCCTGTGGAGCCCTAGCGTCATGCGGCGGACTTGGAAGAAGCGGGGGAGGACTTTTGCTCCTGGGAACTGGCTGTATGCTGCAGCTTTTTCCCTCTGCCTCTGGGCAGAAAGGACGCGCCTTTAACCCGCTTGCCCTTATGGGGCCGAAAGGACTGTACCTGATAATACGGTGCTTTCTTTGGCTGTGAGGGAATATGGGGTAAAAATGCTTACTTCCCAGCTGTTGCTGTGGAAACGAGGTCCGAGAGACCATCCCCGAACAACTCCTCACCCTTATAAGGCAAAACTTCCATGTGCCTTTTAGAATCTGCATCACCTGTCCACTGCCGAGTCCATAACCCTCTCCTGGCAGAAATGGACATTGCACTTATTTTAGATGCCAGCCGGCAAATATCCCTCTGTGCATCTCTCATGTATAAGACTGCGTCTTTAATATACTCTACGGTTAGCAATATAGTGTCCCTGTCTAGGGTATCAATATTTTCCGACAGGGAATCTGACCACGCAGCTGCAGCACTGCACATCCATGCTGAAGCAATAGCTGGTCTCAGTATAATACCTGTGTGTGTATATACAGACTTCAGGATAGCCTCCTGCTTCCTATCAGCAGGCTCCTTTAGGGCGGCCGTATCCGGAGACGGTAGTGCCACCTTCTTTGACAAGCGTGTGAGCGCTTTATCCACCCTAGGGGATGTTTCCCAATGTGACCTATCCTCTGGCGGGAAAGGGTACGCCATTAGTAACCTTTTAGAAATTACCAGTTTCTTATCGGGGGAAGCCCACGCTTCTTCACACACTTCATTTAATTCCTCAGATGGGGGAAAAAAAATTGGTAGTTTTTTCTCTCCAAACATAATACCCTTTTTTGTGGTTCCTGGGGTAACATCAGAAATGTGCAACACATTTTTCATTGCCTCAATCATGTAACGTGTGGCCCTATTGGAAGTTACATTAGTCTCATCGTCGTCGACACTGGAGTCAGTATCCGTGTCGACATCTGTGTCTGCCATCTGAGGTAGCGGGCGTTTTAGAGCCCCTGATGGCTTTTGAGAAGCCTGGGCAGGCACAGGCTGAGAAGCCGGCTGTCCCATATTTGGTATGTCTTCAAACCTTTTATGTAAGGAGTTGACACTTCCACAAGTCCATCCACTCAGGTGTCGGCCCCGCAGGGGGTGACATCACATTTATCGGCATCTGCTCCGCCTCCACATAAGCCTCCTCATCAAACATGTCGACACAGCCGTACCGACACACCGCACACACACAGGGAATGCTCTGACAGAGGACAGGACCCCACAAAGCCCTTTGGGGAGACAGAGAGAGAGTATGCCAGCACACACCAGAGCGCTATATAACACAGGGATGAACACTATAACTGAGTGATTTTCCCTTATAGCTGCTTATATATATACTGCTGCACCTAAATTTAGTGCCCCCCTCTCTTTTTTACCCTTTGTAGTCTTGAAAACTGCAGGGGAGAGCCTGGGAGCGATCCTTCCAGCGGAGCTGTGAGGGAAAAATGGCGCCAGTGTGCTGAGGGAGATAGCCCCGCCCCTTTTTCGGCGGACTTTCTCCCGCTTTTTTATGGATCTCTGGCAGGGGTATTTTTCACATATATAGCCTCTAGGACTATATATTGTGATTTTTTTGCCAGCCAAGGTGTTAATATTGCTGCTCAGGGCGCCCCCCCCCCAGCGCCCTGCACCCATCAGTGACCGGAGTGTGAGGTGTGCATGAGGAGCAATGGCGCACAGCTGCAGTGCTGTGCGCTACCTTGTTGAAGACCGAAGTCTTCTGCCGCCGATTTTCAGGACCATCTTCTTGCTTCTGGCTCTGTAAGGGGGACGGCGGCGCGGCTCCGGGACCGGACGATCGAGGTCGGGCCCTGTGTTCGATCCCTCTGGAGCTAATGGTGTCCAGTAGCCTAAGAAGCCCAAGCTAGCTGCAAGCAGGTAGGTTCGCTTCTTCTCCCCTTAGTCCCTCGTAGCAGTGAGTCTGTTGCCAGCAGATCTCACTGAAAATAAAAAAACCTAAAATATACTTTCTTTTCTAGGAGCTCAGGAGAGCCCCTAGTGTGCATCCAGCTCAGCCGGGCACAAGATTCTAACTGAGGTCTGGAGGAGGGTCATAGAGGGAGGAGCCAGTGCACACCAGGTAGTCCTAAAGCTTTCTTTAGTTGTGCCCAGTCTCCTGCGGAGCCGCTATTCCCCATGGTCCTTACGGAGTCCCAGCATCCACTTAGGACGTCAGAGAAAAAATGTTTACCACCAATATAGTTCAAATGTTTTGGGTGGATTTTAATCCTAATGGAAATCGATTTGGTGCACTTCCTTCTGTGCCAGAAGTATGATGTCGCTACACAAAATGTACTTTTTTAAATGCCCTGAACTATTTTATTTACTGCCAAGAGTTTCAGAGCACAATGATTCAGTGCTTTAGTAAAAGCAAAAATATGTAGCTTCATTGGGAGGTCTCAATCAGAGCTGCTGACAACACGGAATGGAAAACATACTGTATTAGACATAGAGCAGAATACAGTCAGGAGGCTTGTTGACCACAATTGGTGAAGTTTGCTTTCCCCAGGACGTTTGGTCTAAAACATTTTGTTTTTCACAGCACTTTTTATGTGCTCTTCATGACATTTGTTATACACTGCATCTCAGGAATAGATCTAAAAATGGACAATAAAGAATGTAAAATGAGGACATATACTTGTTTTTGGAATTTTAAAAATCCAGTCACAGGACAATTTGTGTTAACCAGCAATTGGTTTATAGCTTACAATGGTCATTTATCATCCTCTTTCATTGAATCATTTTGGAATTCAGTTACTGTAGTTGGTGGTGGCGTTTTTTGTTTTTTTTCCTTTAAATATTTGACAGTTCCTCTGGATGTACTATTATTAAAATGTTCAGATATGAACAATACAAATATGTTTTTCATTGGTTCAGGCCTACACACACACACACACACACACACACACACACACACACACACACACACACACACACACACACACATTTATATAGGTAGTGATAGCACTGTAACAACATAAAATACTGTTCCTCAAATACTTTGGGCTGAATTAAATTAGATATGGTCATTTAAAGTGTCGGGAAAAGGGTGGTAGCCTTGGGCTTAAACACCTAGGGCTATTCAATTACAGCCTCTTTTCCTTGTGTGGTAAATGCCCCACTAACACATGTTAACCCTTAGAATCTGGGTTAAATTCCTAAAGCTATGGATTAACTATGGTTTGTGGAAACTCCTCAGGCTCAATCTGAAATCCGTGTTATCTGCAGCTTGCGGACTATAATTGAATAACACCAGCAAATCAATTAGCCAGCGATTATTAATGGTGGCTAATTGAATCCAGCCCTTAACGACTAAAGTTGCATACCGGAAAATGGGTGGTCTTCAGGTTGCCGGCGGCCGGAATCCCGACGACCACCATACCGGCGCAGGAATCCTGACTGCCGACATAATGACATCTTTTCTCCCTCTTGGGGGTCCACGACCCCCCAGGAGGGAGAATAGATAGCGTGGCGCGCGTAGCGAGCCCACAAGGGGCTCATTTGCGCTCGCCAAGCTGTTGGTATGCCGGCTGTCGGGATTCCGGCGCCGGTATGCTGGTTGCTGGGACCCCAGCCGCCGGCAAACCATTCTACACCCCCGGAAAATGAGTAGGTACGCTAACAGTGGACCTTAATCAAACGTGGGTGGAGGTGCATCTCATGTCGCAAAGTACAGATAATCAGTACTTTGCTCATGCGCCTGGACCTGTACTGTGCAAGTGCATAACGGGTTTGCAACAGAGGGGGTAATTCAGACCTGATCACAGCAGCAAATTTGTTAGCCAATGGTCAAAACCACGTGCACTGCAGGTGGGGCAGATATAACATTTGCAGAGAGAGTTAGATTTGGGTGAGTTATATTGTTTCTGTGCAGGGTAAATACTGGCTGCTTTATTTTTACCCTGCAATTTAGATTTCAGTTTGAACACACTCCACCCAAATCTAAATCTATCTATCTCTCTGCACATGTTACATCTGCCCAGGGACTGGCGGGGCAGGGTGCCATCTGCCCCCTGGGCCAGTGCAATTTAAGTGTTCCAGGGCCATTTTTGCATTGCATTCCCTGTGAAAAGCTAGTTAATTTGCTTGAGTCTGCCCCCCAGGCTGATAGTTTCCAGCCAGCCCCTGCATCTGCCCCCCCCTCCCCCTGCAGTGCACATGGTTTTGCCCATTAGCTAACAAATTTGCTGCTGTGATCAGATCTGAATTACCCCCAGAGGCCATCGTTTCAACCCTTCCCAAACGGCATTAGATTGTCAGTAACTAAAAGTCTGATGCTGTTTGATGGCGGTAAAGGGATGGCGACGGCCTCAGTTTCCTAATACGAGGCATTATGCTGCCGTTGTGGGTGAGGGATAAGGCCAGGATCTCCGTTAAAGAGCAAAGATTTCCCGGCCCCTTTGCTGCATCTGCGGCAGCGGGCTTGTACGACCTCATGTGTAACACAGCCGACTGATGGTGCCACAGATGATCTGTTGCTATGTTCTAGGATGCAGCTTGGATCACTAATACAAGCAGGAGGTATGACGCCTCCTGCTGCATTACCATATTAGTGCTATCGCTGCTTCTTCACTGTAAGCAATAGATGCGCTAATACTGACAGCATAAAGCACAGTGAATAGATATGCTAACACTGACCGCATACAAGGTAATTAATAGATGCACTAAGCAGTCAATACAATTTTGTGTGAAGGGTGTGAGTTGCCGTTGCCGCGGTGTTTCAGCGACGGCAACAGCACTCAACTCGCAACCCGATTTCAGCACAAATTTGTGCGAGTTCGGGCTGCCATAAAGAGCAGCTGTTGCTGCGCTGACTTGCGTGTGCAAGAAACTCGCATCCTATCGATTGTCACCTGATAGGGATGCCTTCCCCCAAGGCCCTTAGCAATGGCACTGCTTGCACACCCCTAATTATGGCCCTGCAATAACACATTTTTACCTCCATTTAGACTATTTAACATATAGCTGACTTCAAATTGCATTGTGTGTGGACATAGGACAACTGGTGGTCTTGATCAACAACTGGTGGAGAATGCTCAAATGTACAGGAAAAAAATTAGTGTGGGAGATAAACGCTGTTTTACAGTGTGTACAGTGATCACCTGACCTCACTTGTGCTACCTCGTGGGATCTGAACGGCCACATACCTGACTTGTTCACATCTTCTGGCCTGTAGACAGCTTACAGAGATTTATATGGCAAAAAAGTGGGCAGAAGATAAACATTACTTTTGTATGCATTCGTATTGGAGTATTATAATAATTAATAATAATAATTTTATTTATGTAGCGCTCTTTCCCCAATAGGACTCAAGGCGCTTAACAGATACACAACATAATATAGTACAGAAAATAATGAAGTACATTTTCATAAAATACAGAAGCATGAAGATACTAAAGGGACATTATGGAAATGCTTGAGTAAACAGGAAAGTCTTGAGTCTACTTTTGAAGGATTCTATAGTTGGGGCCTCTCGCGCTGTGCGGAGAAGTGAGTTCCATAGAGTCGGAGCCGCATGACTAAAAGCTCGACCCCCAGATGAATTACGGTAGATTCTAGGTACTGCTAAAAGTCCTTCATCTATAGATCGCAGTAATCGAGTGGGGCAGTATGGGGTCAGAAGCTGTTTCAGGTACCTTGGGCCCTGGTCATGTAATGCTTTGAAACTCAGTAAGCCAATCTTGAAGATGATTTGCCATCTTACAGGCAGCCAGTGAAGGGAGTAGAGGATGGGTGTTACGTTGCTAGAACGGGGCTGGTTGGTTAACAGCCTGGCAGCTGTGTTTTGCACCAGCTGTAAGCGTTGCAATTCTTTTGCTGGGAGACCAAGGTAGAGGGCATTACAGTAGTCTAATCGAGATGATACAAATGCATGAATGACTTTTGGCATATCATCTGAGGGAATTAAGTGCTTGATTCTGGCTATGTTCCTCAGGTGAAAGAATGAGGATTTGATTGTGGCTGATATCTGATGTTTAAGTGTCAAGCCACCATTATGTATAATTCCTAATGCTACAATAATTTACATAGTAGTGGAAAGGAAAATAATTAGGAATAAAAAGACAAAAAGCTCCAGTGCCATATTCTGCTAAGGAGTCATTTATATGCTTGAATTCTAAGGGGGGAATTCAATAAGAAATGGGCGTCTGATGGAGCTATTCAATACTTTTGCCGATAGGTGCGAGTGCCGAGGACCATTTTACTTACCGTGCTTGTCACTTCCAGATGCTCTGGCTTTAGCTGTGCAATGACGTTTCGTGCATTTCTTCTCACCACCTCAGGAAGGTGCCAGCAGAAATGATGGGCACTGCTGGAACTCGCGCTGATCTGCAAAACAATTGAATAGCTCTGTTGGGCACCCATTACTAACCGGTGTGTAAAAAAACAAATGAATTCTGGCCTAAGTGTATGGCCTTGAAAATTTCTGAACAACAAATTATGAATCAATTAAATAATGTACAACATTTTTCATTAATGTACTATGATACACTGGATGATGTAAATTCCTCAGTAGAAAGTATAATAATAAATTAATATCTCTGCTGTTATAAAAAAGTGTAATATAACTGGTCAGTTGCATTTATTATTATAGAGTCAGTCAGGTCACAGCTCTTCATGGGTCAGCGTCCTTTATTTGACCTTCATAGGTGATGGTTGTTGGTTATTACAGGCGGCTTCTGTGTAAAGTATACCAGTTAGAAGAATTGAAAAATAACTGCATATATTACAGTAGTGTTTTAAACTTCCCTACAGAGCGGGGCCTGTATGAGACAGGAGATTGAAGCTAATGCTCCATTAAATTCTTTGCTAATCTAACCCTGAAAACATTTCTGCATTCTGGACAAATCTGTCATTTCAGTAGTAAATAGAGAATTTGCTGAATTGTCAGAAAACATAAAATGAAATCAAACATCTCTTACTATAGTGACCTTGAAATACTGTGTTTTGCTTCTATCCATTCATAATAATTTGAACAGTCTGGAAGCTGGCAGTCAGAAAACCAACAAGGGTTCGGTAAGTATACTTACCCTTCCTGCAGCCTAACCCTAAACTTCCCTGTTATTGCCTTACCCTAAAACCCTCCTACAGACTAACCCTAACCTTCCCCGGTGGTGTCTAACCCTATTCCCCCTCCCCGCAGCCTAACCGTCCCCGATGGTGTATAATCCCAACCCCCTTTCCCGCAGCCTAACCCTCCCCGATGGTGTATAAACCTAACCCCCTTCCCTGCAGCCTAACCCTCCCCGGTGGTGTATAAACCTAAACCCCCTCCCCGCAGCCTAACCCAATGCCCTCCCAGTTACTACACCTGGACTGTTAATGTGACCTGAGGACTGAGGTTGGGAAACACTGTTTTAGACAGACAAGTTTCATGGATCAAACTTTGTTTGTAAAGGTGTGTACGTACGAATCGTCACTTTGATCCGGACTACCAGTGGTGTAATACTGTAAATAATAAAATCACATCAAACGTATGATTGTACAAGTATGTACATCATTTTACTAGCTACAAAATCATGTACACTGGAAAGAGTATAGAAAATAGTTGTTGCCATGTATACCCCTTTTCCACTAAAAATGGCCATTACTGTGTGGGGTATAATATGGTGCAAGGGGCATTACTGTGTCGGGCATAATATGGTACAAGGGGCATTACTGTGTGGGATATAATATGGTGCAAGGGTCATTACTGTGTGGGGCATAATATGGCGCAATGGTCATTACTGTGTGGGGCATAATATGGTGCAAGAGGCATTACTGTGTGGGGCATAATATGGTGCAAGAGGCATTACTGTGTGGGGCATAATATGGTACATGGGGCATTACTGTGTGGGATATAATATGGTGCAAGGGTCATTACTGTGTGGGGCATAATATGGCGCAATGGTCATTACTGTGTGGGGCATAATATGGCGCAAGAGACATTACTGTGTGGGGCATAATATGGTACATGGGGCATTACTGTGTGGGATATAATATGGTGCAAGGGGCATTACTGTGTGGGGCATAATATGGCGCAATGGTCATTACTGTGTGGGGCATAATATGGTGCAAGAGACATTACTGTGTGGGGCATAATATGGTGCAAGAGGCATTACTGTGAGGGGTATAATATGGTGCAAGGGGCACTTTTGAGGTGCAAGTACATGCCCATTACAGTGAGGTCATGCCCCCTGCAGCAAGGCCACTGCAAATATTTTATTTTTGCAATGTCTCTGGGAGTGGGGCGCGTTTTTTACTGTTCACATTAAAATTGTCAAGAAACAGTCCTGGTGGTGAATACCATGTTTAACTTTTTAGATTTATTTTATTAGATATTAGGCATGGTGCATTCCATATAAAATATCCCCTTCTGTGTAATAGATTTGTAATTTATAGATAAAAGCATAGAGTTTTACAGAATATCATATAGAAAACACCAATATATGAAAAGAATGCGCTACCGGACAGTCATGTTTATTTGGCCTCTGCATTTAGCTTTATGCGCCATCCGGTCATTTCTAGCCAGGTTTGACATTTCTGAATTATCACCATTGGGGGATCCTATCTCATTAACTGAAATGGGAGAAAACGGCATCACACAATCATAAAAATAATTTGGCACTGAGAATCCACTTAGGAGCAGCTGTCAAACAGTTGGAAGATAAACTTCTATATAAAAAGAACAGAGGGCTTCAGTGTCAAGGCATATGCTTTCGCCACATTATAGACATCTTAATGATATGCAGTGCTTGTGTTTATGCAGAACAGCCAGACACTCCATATATGATATTGATTATACCTTAACCCCAATTTAGTAGAGTTTGCTTCTTCTCCTAATCAGATATTGCAGCGGTATTTTTAAACGTCCCTTAATGCCAGGACATATTTTATCTGGGAAGGCTATGGCAGGAGATAAGGGCTTTGTCTTGCTTCTCCTTGTGGCTCTGAGCCCAGCTTTAGGACACTGAGGTCCCTTTGGGGCTCTTCCCTGGCAGTCTCCATCCAGAAATGTAAAACATACATCTTTATCACGCCGCCTTTGTCAGACAACATTAGATAATTAATTGCCCATTTGTCAGCCATGCACTGAAGATGTGAAAACCCCTCACACAATCAGGATAAATATAGATGCTCTCTGAAGGCGTTTTGTTCTGTCAAACAGCTCTGGCAAGCATATTTTAACTATTAAATGAGGCTCATTATTAATCACATGTAATGTTAATTAATTAGCAGCCTCTGTGTCTTGAATGCTCTCCCTGACTTTCAATTTTGTTAACAAGCTAATTGGCAAGCGTGCATGGTGCCACATTCACGTAGCTTGTTAATTGTTATTAATGATGCTTCATACCGGCTTACCTGTATACTGTTTTAATACATGTACAATACTTTTCAATGCATTCAGGAAAACAAATGTAAACACTTAATGTCTGGTAATGGAAGATATGTTGTTGTTGCATCAATGCACATCTACAATCAAAAACACACCACAAATTGTATCATTTACACTACATGCATATTTTATAATACTGAAATATACTGTAGCCACAAACATTGTTTTATATCTGTGCAATGCATAACGTGTGTCCTGGCCAGCCAAGCTCATATATATGCTGAGAGAGTAGCAGAGTCTATGGTGGCACGGAAAGCCCTCCTACCTGTGGTCCCATCCTATGTGACTATGCCAGGCAAGTGTTTAAGGGAAGTGCCAGTCAGAAAGCGATCTCCTGCCGCCCGCCCTTGTATCAGCCTTCCTTCTAGTTTTCTATGGGCTGGAGCTGATCCTGATGCTTATTGTGCTGTCTTCATATTGCGCTTGCACAGTTGGAAAGTCGTCTGTGAGCAGAAGTGGTGCAGGGCACCGGATCCTTGTTACTGATTGAGTCCTGGCAACCTGGTAAAGGTCGGTAAATTCCAAAGAAAAAATAATTTTTGATGCCACGATATGCTGTGATAAAGAGTCTTAATTTTTGGGTGCACACTACAAATAATAATAATAATAATAATAATAATAATAATTATATATGTGTATATGGGAACCTGCAAAACAAATATACATAAAAATATATAAACCCCATAAGACACAGCGCACAAAGCAAATGTAATTTCCATGAAGTCTTGCATTTATATTGTTCCCTTCATGACTCCTTTGGTTCCATCTAATATGTTGGCCATGTCATAACTCTCATACATGCAATAGAATGTACTAATGATCCTCAGCTCAGTGTTGCTCAGCCCAATGGGTTTATTTTGTCCTCACAGGGATATCATGCTGAGCTGACCGTAAAACTGTCAGGGAGTATGCCCAGTGCAGTTCCATAGTCTATGTAGTATGTTGGCACATCCTGCCTTCCAGTGTAAACTCACCAGTTTAACAAAACCACTGTGGGTTATTGCAGTGGTTCCCAAACTTTTTTGAATCACCCTAGTATATCAGACTGTTTTTCACGGCATCCCTAGGCCAAAAGTTTCTTATTGAGAAATTTGTAAAAACATATTAAATTAAGTAAATTGTGTTTATATATCATCCTTAGGGTCAGTTATGTGGTGAGGAACAGGATTCGCTTTTGTTTGTCCACATATTTTATGATTGGCAGCCACAAGCACTGGTATTGCCTGTTACATTGACAATAAATTATTTGAATTGGTCCTGGACCACCAACCTGAGGCACCCCTGCAAGTGCTCTGAGGCATCCAAGGGTGCCACGGCACACAGTTTGGGAGCCACTGGGTTATTCTTCTGAACACTGTAGGCTACATGAAATATTCTGATCCAAATGTGATCTGATGTTTATCTCTGTATAGGTAATAGGCAGCGCCACTGAGGGACAAAGGGCCACTTGTGAGACACCTAAAAAGGTCATGTTACTCAGAACTGAGTATATCTTCCACTCTGTCCACGAGCCTCATTTTTATATTTTGAACAAGCGTTCCAATTGAGTATGGGCTTTTATTTATCTCAGAGATTTTTTCCTTGCAGCTCCTCCATTCCACATCAGGTTATCTTAACGAAAAGATCAAATGGTTTATTAATTATCAGTCATTCACCTTCTGATTCACATTTAAAATAATAGATTTTGAAGCATAATTATAGAGATCAGTTTATCAAAATATATATAAATGTTGCTTTAGCTGCATATGAGGAAGCAGCGTTGTCTATATTCATTAGTATATTTCACTATCTTGTTTGAATAAAACACATCCCACCCTACAAATAATTAATTTAACCCAGATATCCACTTGGTCTGTTCTACTATTACCTGGTTTCTTATTTGTTTTCCTACTTCCTCCCAAACGATGTAAGAAGCTGCTGTTGTTTTAAAGGGAAGGAAAAGGTTTTTCCTCTAGATGTTAATTTCAAGGCTGAGTGGTTCTTAGTCACTGGGCATTCCTGGAAGTATCAGTCAAAGCTTGCTTCAGACACTGGGCATCATTTGTCTCACCTGCAGGTTTTATTGTTTAAGAAATCTGAAAGTACTTTCGGAAGACTATTTAGAGATGTTAGCTGTACAAAATATTTTATTTATTCCCTATAATTCTGTGAACCTAAAATAATCATGATGCGTTTCACTAGGGTCTGAACACTTTATTATACTCAATCTTCATCAGTTTAAAAGTGAGGAAAGATAGAATAACCTATAACCAATGAGATCATTGGAGTGTTCACAGCAGCTCAGAGTATTTCAGTGATCTGTCCACTCATGTAACTGGGGTAGAAAGTAGAGATGAGCGGGTTCGGTTTCTCTGAATCCGAACCCGCACGAACTTCATGTTTTTTTTCACGGGTCCGAGCGACTCGGATCTTCCCGCCTTGCTCGGTTAACCCGAGCGCGCCCGAACGTCATCATGACGCTGTCGGATTCTCGCGAGGCTCGGATTCTATCGCGAGACTCGGATTCTATATAAGGAGCCGCGCGTCGCCGCCATTTTCACACGTGCATTGAGATTGATAGGGAGAGGACGTGGCTGGCGTCCTCTCCATTTAGATTATAAGAGAGAGAGATTTACTGGAGCTTAGGACTAGGAGGAGTACTGTAGAAGTGTAGAGAGTGCAGAGAGTTTACTAGTGAGTGACCACCAGACAGTGCAGTTTATTTAATATATCCGTTCTCTGCCTGAAAAAAGCGATACACACAGTGACTCAGTCACATACCATATCTGTGTGCACTGCTCAGGCTCAGCCCAGTGTGCTGCATCATCTATATATATTATATATCTGTCTGACTGCTCAGCTCACACAGCTTATAATTGTGGGGGAGACTGGGGAGCACTGCAGTGCCAGTTATAGGTTATAGCAGGAGCCAGGAGTACATAATATTATATAGTGAGTGACCACCAGACAGTGCAGTTTATTTAATATATCCGTTCTCTGCCTGAAAAAAGCGATACACACAGTGACTCAGTCACATACCATATCTGTGTGCACTGCTCAGGCTCAGCCCAGTGTGCTGCATCATCTATATATATTATATATCTGTCTGACTGCTCAGCTCACACAGCTTATAATTGTGGGGGAGACTGGGGAGCACTGCAGTGCCAGTTATAGGCTATAGCAGGAGCCAGGAGTACATAATATTATATTAAAATTAAACAGTGCACACTTTTGCTGCAGGAGTGCCACTGCCAGTGTGACTGACCAGTGACCTGACCACACTGACCACCAGTATAGTTAGTAGTATACTTATATTGTGATTGCCTGAAAAAGTTAAACACTCGTCGTGTGACTTCACTTGTGTGTTGTTTTTTTTTTTATTCTATAAAAATAAAACTCATTCTGCTGACAGACAGTGTCCAGCAGGTCCGTCATTATATAATATATAATATATACCTGTCCGGCTGCAGTAGTGATATATATATATTTTTTATATCATTTATCATCCAGTCGCAGCAGACACAGTACGGTAGTTCACGGCTGTGGCTACCTCTGTGTCTGCACTCGGCAGGCAGTCCGTCCATAATTGTATACCACCTAACCGTGGTTTTTTTTCTTCTTTATACATACATACTACTACGACATCTCTTTATCAACCAGTCTATATTAGCAGCAGACACAGTACAGTACGGTAGTTCACGGCTGTGGCTACCTCTGTGTCTGCACTCGGCAGGCAGTCCGTCCATAATTGTATACCACCTAACCGTGGTTTTTTTTTCTTTCTTCTTTATACATACATAGTTACATAGACATCTCTTTATCAACCAGTCTATATTAGCAGCAGACACAGTACAGTACGGTAGTTCACGGCTGTGGCTACCTCTGTGTCTGCACTCGGCAGGCAGTCCGTCCATAATTGTATACCACCTAACCGTGGTTTTTTTTTCTTTCTTCTTTATACATACATAGTTACATAGACATCTCTTTATCAACCAGTCTATATTAGCAGCAGACACAGTACAGTACGGTAGTTCACGGCTGTGGCTACCTCTGTGTCTGCACTCGGCAGGCAGTCCGTCCATAATTGTATACCACCTAACCGTGGTTTTTTTTTCTTTCTTCTTTATACATACATAGTTACATAGACATCTCTTTATCAACCAGTCTATATTAGCAGCAGACACAGTACAGTACGGTAGTTCACGGCTGTGGCTACCTCTGTGTCTGCACTCGGCAGGCAGTCCGTCCATAATTGTATACCACCTAACCGTGTTTTTTTTTTTCTTTCTTCTTTATACATACATAGTTACATAGACATCTCTTTAGCAACCAGTCTATATTAGCAGCAGACACAGTACAGTACGGTAGTTCACGGCTGTGGCTACCTCTGTGTCTGCACTCGGCAGGCAGTCCGTCCATAATTGTATACCACCTAACCGTGGTTTTTTTTTCTTTCTTCTTTATACATACATAGTTACATAGACATCTCTTTATCAACCAGTCTATATTAGCAGCAGACACAGTACAGTACGGTAGTTCACGGCTGTGGCTACCTCTGTGTCTGCACTCGGCAGGCAGTCCATAATTGTATACTAGTATCCATCTCCATTGTTTACCTGAGGTGCCTTTTAGTTGTGCCTATTAAAATATGGAGAACAAAAATGTTGAGGTTCCAAAATTAGGGAAAGATCAAGATCCACTTCCACCTCGTGCTGAAGCTGCTGCCACTAGTCATGGCCGAGACGATGAAATGCCAGCAACGTCGTCTGCCAAGGCCGATGCCCAATGTCATAGTACAGAGCATGTCAAATCCAAAACACCAAATATCAGAAAAAAAAGGACTCCAAAACCTAAAATAAAATTGTCGGAGGAGAAGCGTAAACTTGCCAATATGCCATTTACGACACGGAGTGGCAAGGAACGGCTGAGGCCCTGGCCTATGTTCATGGCTAGTGGTTCAGCTTCACATGAGGATGGAAGCACTCAGCCTCTCGCTAGAAAAATGAAAAGACTCAAGCTGGCAAAAGCAGCACAGCAAAGAACTGTGCATTCTTCGAAATCCCAAATCCACAAGGAGAGTCCAATTGTGTCGGTTGCGATGCCTGACCTTCCCAACACTGGACGTGAAGAGCATGCGCCTTCCACCATTTGCACGCCCCCTGCAAGTGCTGGAAGGAGCACCCGCAGTCCAGTTCCTGATAGTCAGATTGAAGATGTCAGTGTTGAAGTACACCAGGATGAGGAGGATATGGGTGTTGCTGGCGCTGGGGAGGAAATTGACCAGGAGGATTCTGATGGTGAGGTGGTTTGTTTAAGTCAGGCACCCGGGGAGACACCTGTTGTCCGTGGGAGGAATATGGCCGTTGACATGCCAGGTGAAAATACCAAAAAAATCAGCTCTTCGGTGTGGAGGTATTTCACCAGAAATGCGGACAACAGGTGTCAAGCCGTGTGTTCCCTTTGTCAAGCTGTAATAAGTAGGGGTAAGGACGTTAACCACCTCAGAACATCCTCCCTTATACGTCACCTGCAGCGCATTCATAATAAGTCAGTGACAAGTTCAAAAACTTTGGGTGACAGCGGAAGCAGTCCACTGACCAGTAAATCCCTTCCTCTTGTAACCAAGCTCACGCAAACCACCCCACCAACTCCCTCAGTGTCAATTTCCTCCTTCCCCAGGAATGCCAATAGTCCTGCAGGCCATGTCACTGGCAATTCTGACGATTCCTCTCCTGCCTGGGATTCCTCCGATGCATCCTTGCGTGTAATGCCTACTGCTGCTGGCGCTGCTGTTGTTGCTGCAGGGAGTCGATGGTCATCCCAGAGGGGAAGTCGTAAGCCCACTTGTACTACTTCCAGTAAGCAATTGACTGTTCAACAGTCCTTTGCGAGGAAGATGAAATATCACAGCAGTCATCCTGCTGCAAAGCGGATAACTGAGGCCTTGACAACTATGTTGGTGTTAGACGTGCGTCCGGTATCCGCCGTTAGTTCACAGGGAACTAGACAATTTATTGAGGCAGTGTGCCCCCGTTACCAAATACCATCTAGGTTCCACTTCTCTAGGCAGGCGATACCGAGAATGTACACGGACGTCAGAAAAAGACTCACCAGTGTCCTAAAAAATGCAGTTGTACCCAATGTCCACTTAACCACGGACATGTGGACAAGTGGAGCAGGGCAGGGTCAGGACTATATGACTGTGACAGCCCACTGGGTAGATGTATGGACTCCCGCCGCAAGAACAGCAGCGGCGGCACCAGTAGCAGCATCTCGCAAACGCCAACTCTTTCCTAGGCAGGCTACGCTTTGTATCACCGCTTTCCAGAATACGCACACAGCTGAAAACCTCTTACGGCAACTGAGGAAGATCATCGCGGAATGGCTTACCCCAATTGGACTCTCCTGTGGATTTGTGGCATCGGACAACGCCAGCAATATTGTGTGTGCATTAAATATGGGCAAATTCCAGCACGTCCCATGTTTTGCACATACCTTGAATTTGGTGGTGCAGAATTTTTTAAAAAACGACAGGGGCGTGCAAGAGATGCTGTCGGTGGCCAGAAGAATTGCGGGACACTTTCGGCGTACAGGCACCACGTACAGAAGACTGGAGCACCACCAAAAACTACTGAACCTGCCCTGCCATCATCTGAAGCAAGAAGTGGTAACGAGGTGGAATTCAACCCTCTATATGCTTCAGAGGTTGGAGGAGCAGCAAAAGGCCATTCAAGCCTATACAATTGAGCACGATATAGTAGGTGGAATACACCTGTCTCAAGCGCAGTGGAGAATGATTTCAACGTTGTGCAAGGTTCTGATGCCCTTTGAACTTGCCACACGTGAAGTCAGTTCAGACACTGCCAGCCTGAGTCAGGTCATTCCCCTCATCAGGCTTTTGCAGAAGAAGCTGGAGACATTGAAGGAGGAACTAACACGGAGCGATTCCGCTAGGCATGTGGGACTTGTGGATGGAGCCCTTAATTCGCTTAACAAGGATTCACGGGTGGTCAATCTGTTGAAATCAGAGCACTACATTTTGGCCACCGTGCTCGATCCTAGATTTAAAGCCTACCTTGGATCTCTCTTTCCGGCAGACACAAGTCTGCTGGGGTTGAAAGACCTGCTGGTGACAAAATTGTCAAGTCAAGCGGAACGCGACCTGTCAACATCTCCTCCTTCACATTCTCCCGCAACTGGGGGTGCGAGGAAAAGGCTCGGAATTCCGAGCCCACCCGCTGGCGGTGATGCAGGGCAGTCTGGAGCGACTGCTGATGCTGACATCTGGTCCGGACTGAAGGACCTGACAACGATTACGGACATGTCGTCTACTGTCACTGCATATGATTCTCTCAACATTGATAGAATGGTGGAGGATTATATGAGTGACCGCATCCAAGTAGGCACGTCACACAGTCCGTACTTATACTGGCAGGAAAAAGAGGCAATTTGGAGGCCCTTGCACAAACTGGCTTTATTCTACCTAAGTTGCCCTCCCACAAGTGTGTACTCCGAAAGAGTGTTTAGTGCCGCCGCTCACCTTGTCAGCAATCGGCGTACGAGGTTACATCCAGAAAATGTGGAGAAGATGATGTTCATTAAAATGAATTATAATCAATTCCTCCGCGGAGACATTGACCAGCAGCAATTGCCTCCACAAAGTACACAGGGAGCTGAGATGGTGGATTCCAGTGGGGACGAATTGATAATCTGTGAGGAGGGGGATGTACACGGTGATATATCGGAGGGTGATGATGAGGTGGACATCTTGCCTCTGTAGAGCCAGTTTGTGCAAGGAGAGATTAATTGCTTCTTTTTTGGGGGGGGTCCAAACCAACCCGTCATATCAGTCACAGTCGTGTGGCAGACCCTGTCACTGAAATGATGGGTTGGTTAAAGTGTGCATGTCCTGTTTTGTTTATACAACATAAGGGTGGGTGGGAGGGCCCAAGGACAATTCCATCTTGCACCTCTTTTTTCTTTTCTTTTTCTTTGCATCATGTGCTGATTGGGGAGGGTTTTTTGGAAGGGACATCCTGCGTGACACTGCAGTGCCACTCCTAAATGGGCCCGGTGTTTGTGTCGGCCACTAGGGTCGCTAATCTTACTCACACAGTCAGCTACCTCATTGCGCCTCTTTTTTTCTTTGCGTCATGTGCTGTTTGGGGAGTGTTTTTTGGAAGGGACATCCTGCGTGACACTGCAGTGCCACTCCTAGATGGGCCCGGTGTTTGTGTCGGCCACTAGGGTCGCTAATCTTACTCACACAGCTACCTCATTGCGCCTCTTTTTTTCTTTGCGTCATGTGCTGTTTGGGGAGGGTTTTTTGGAAGGGACATCCTGCGTGACACTGCAGTGCCACTCCTAGATGGGCCCGGTGTTTGTGTCGGCCACTAGGGTCGCTAATCTTACTCACACAGCTACCTCATTGCACCTCTTTTTTTCTTTGCGTCATGTGCTGTTTGGGGAGGGTTTTTTGGAAGGGCCATCCTGCGTGACACTGCAGTGCCACTCCTAGATGGGCCCGGTGTTTGTGTCGGCCACTAGGGTCGCTAATCTTACTCACACAGCTACCTCATTGCGCCTCTTTTTTTCTTTGCGTCATGTGCTGTTTGGGGAGGGTTTTTTGGAAGGGACATCCTGCGTGACACTGCAGTGCCACTCCTAGATGGGCCCGGTGTTTGTGTCGGCCACTAGGGTCGCTTATCTTACTCACACAGCGACCTCGGTGCAAATTTTAGGACTAAAAATAATATTGTGAGGTGTGAGGTATTCAGAATAGACTGAAAATGAGTGTAAATTATGGTTTTTGAGGTTAATAATACTTTGGGATCAAAATGACCCCCAAATTCTATGATTTAAGCTGTTTTTTAGTGTTTTTTGAAAAAAACACCCGAATCCAAAACACACCCGAATCCGACAAAAAAAATTCGGTGAGGTTTTGCCAAAACGCGTTCGAACCCAAAACACGGCCGCGGAACCGAACCCAAAACCAAAACACAAAACCCGAAAAATTTCAGGCGCTCATCTCTAGTAGAAAGGACAGGGCACCATGTGACCTGGGCAGTATCATGTTCTGAGATGGCGAGTAGGCATCAGCAGAAATTTTATTTATTTTTATTACCAGTTATTCCCAGTCCAGTGGATGCCAGTGCTGATGCTCCAACACCCCCACTGGGCCGCGACAGCACAAGTGGGTCAATGATTTCAGCGGGACCCCTGCACCCTTCCACTAGTGGAGACACAGGGAACACACAGGACTGCATCAGACACATTGGGGACAGGTAATGCGGGTTCCCGCTTGCGTGACCCGTGAGTTGCACATTCTTATGCCGCCAGTCCTGGGAGACAGACCAGTGGCACAGACATGGTCCCAGTCCATTAATTGCCCTGCGGACACACTAGACTACCAGGGCTACATATAGTGGTGCTGGGGACCCTTGTAATGGCCATGAGTACCGGAAGTCAGCAAGGGGAGGTCGGCGCTTCCCCAGTGGCACCTTCCCCAGCCCAGGGCACCATTCCACTGCAGTCTTCCCACCCTAGGCTGTTCCTCCCTCATTCTCCTTCCACTAGATATGCTGGGCAGCCATCACAGAGCTCTACAGGTCTCCAGCAGTTATGTCTAAGAAAAGCAAGGCTAAGCAAACTGCGGCACATACTCTGGTAAAATGTAATACCTGTAACACTGAGGTTTTACCTCAGGACTTATCACAGAGGGTCAGTGCACAGCTTGTCTTGTGTCTCTGAGCATATCACCCCCCTCCCAATTAAAGTACAAGAGCCTCCATGGACATCTTTTTCTACTTTACTAGTGAAAATCACTGACCATATTGCTACCCCACCATTACAGCCTTCTGTGGCTCCCTCTGTGGGTTTCCAACAGCCATTACAGCCTGTTTATCAGACCATTGCAGCCCCATTTTTCCCCTCCTCCTTGGTTGGACTCTTTTTCTTACTCTATACAGAGTTTGGCTGCTTCATCTGCTGCATTTAAGCACATTGTACAGGGCCAAGTAGCACTACCTGCACTTACTGCTACTAAGTATACTGTGCCTTCCTCACAGTCTACACCACTCTCTGATTCTGAGTAAATATTTACTACTTCATTTCTGATGCAGTATCCCCCTAAGGGGACAAGGAATTACACTCCAAATTTAGGGCCTAATTCAGTAATGATAGCAAATTCTGCTAATTAGCAGAATTTGCTATCCTCTGGAGCGAATGCTGGGGGCTGCCCATTTTACTGGGCAAGGCTGCCCAGCATGCTGCCCGGAACCTCCCCCCAGTTCAACAAGCAGAAATTGTGAAAACATTGCAATTTCTGCTTGTTAGCAGAAACTGAGGAAGCCTCCTGTCAGCGCAGCTTAGCTGCACCTGCAGGAGACCCGCCACCATGTTCTCGAACGCTGTGGCTGCGTGTGATGTCTCCACCCACGTTCGCACCACAATGCCCCCGCAACGCTCCCTCTCCAACCTGAATTAGCCCCACAATCTGGCTGCATTAATTAGGGTGGTCAAATTTTCGCTTCAACTAGAAGATGCTCAACCAGCCCCTATAGCTAAGGATCCTCTGCGCAAATGACAGAATGTAGTGGTAGCTGAGTTTCCAAACTTGGATCACTTCTTGGAAGCTAGGAATGAGGCTTGGAAAGCTCCTACTAAGAAATGTATGGTTACCAAAAAGCTCAGCTCCTTTTACCCGTTACTCACAAGTGACAAGCGAAATGGGAAAATCTGCCTACGGTTGATGCTCATATGACACATTTAATTAAAAATTCCTTACTTCCTATCCCAACAGTATCCACTCTTAATGATCTACCTGATAGACAACTGAATGATTGTATTAAATCTTTGTACTCCCTTACACGAGCAACAGCCAGACCGGTTACGGCTACAGCCTGGTTAGCTAAAGAATGTAAGCTCTAACGAGTAGGGCCCCCTTCCCTCATGTGCTTATCCTTTTTCTTACTTTAATAGTCTTCAATTGCACCAAATCCAGCAGTCTTCTGCCACCTGTCATCTGCTGATATAGTTATGTTTATTCACCCCGTACTTGTCCTATATTGTCATCAACTGTAAGTTGCTATTTTCCTGTTTTGATTATTTGTTTATGTACTCTGTAATTGGGCACTGTGGAACCCTTGTGGCGCCATATAAATAAAGGATAATAATAATAAAGCCATGGAAACTTGAGCTGACAACCTTGAACACAGTTTCACGTCTGAACCTACCAAGGAACAATTGTTTCTAATTGCCAATATCAGGGATGCGGCATATTACATTGGTGAAGCTGCTTTGGATTCTGTTCTGTTATCCTACAAAGCCTCCGCTGTTTCCATTGCAGCATGACGTATATTGTGGCTCCTTTCCTGGAAAGTGGATTCGGACGCCAAGAAGGCACTGGAAGCTCTGCCGTACACAGGCGATTTCTTATTTGGACCTGAACAGGACAAGATTGTCAATAAACTGGCAACCTCTAAGACATCTTGCCTACCTTCGGCTTCCTCAGTGTGGCCTCGGACTTCGTCCTTTCAGTCCTTTCGTCCACAGGGCAAGGCCAAAGGTCAGACCTTTCCAAGACTATTTCACACAGTCAAGGCCTCCAAACCCAAAACCAAACAGGTCTGGGCAGCTAAACATCCAACTACCAAGCCAGAGAATAAACCCTCAGGCTGATGTGGCTGGCCTTACCCTGAGGAACCCCAGGTTGGGAGGATGACTTCTCCAGTTTGCCCACGCATGGTGTCAAATCACAACCGACACCTGGGTCCAAGAAGTGGTCTCTTACGGGTACGCTCTGTCCTTCCTGAAAAGTCCCCCCGGACAGTACTTTCCTAACACTCCATGGACAGATCCTGGCAAAGCACAAGCACTGAGGGGAGTCATTCTCTCCATACTACAGTCGAGTGTCATTATTCCTGTTCTACAGCCTCAACAGTGACAGGGTTCTATTCTACACCCTTTTTGGTTCAGAAAACAAATGGATTATACCGTCCCATTCTGAATCTGAAGTTGCTGAACAAACACCTCAAGGTACCCAAATTCTGTATGGAGGTTCCATTGTCCTAGCTATGCAAACTGGGGTTATATGGTCTCCCTGGATATACAGGATGCGTACCTACATGTTCCAATAGCACCCTGTCATCAACAATATCTACGCTTTGCTGTCAAACGTCAGCATTTCCAATTTCAGGCCCTTCCCTTTGGCCTGTCCACAACTCCCAGGGTGTTCACCAAGCTCATGACGGTGATGGCGGCTCATCTCCTGTAACAGGGAATTCGAATACTCCCTTACCTAGACCACCTGTTTCTTCTGGTGCAGTCTCCAGAGGTACTGTACCGTCACCTACAGGTGACAATGTCATTTCTGCAGTCACAGATGTCTGATCAACTCTGCCAAATCCTCGCTTGTCCCATCTCAAAGGATGCTCCACCTCAGAGCACTACTGTATGCCCACGTACAACGCATCTTCCTTCCTCAGGACAAGGTTGCAGCATTGCAGTTTCGCATCCGCACCATACTTCACAGTCACAGGGTCTCGATTAATTCAGCAATGCAGACACTGGGCTCCATGTTATCCACTTTCGACATGTTGGAATACGCCCAATTTTACTCCAGGCCTCTACAACACCTGATACTCTACAGATGGAATAGCTCAGGGCCTCCTACAGGGTTCACTGGAACAAATCCAGTCAGACAACACCACGGCAGTGGCTTATATAAATCAACATGGAGGCACTCGCAGTGTAGCTGTAATGTAGGAAGTAATTCAGGTTGTCACTTGGGCAGAACTCCATCTTCCGTCTGTCTCCGCAATATTCATTCAGGGAGTCCTCAACTTGGAAACAGACATTTCAGTCGACAGGATGTTCATGCTGGAGAGTGGTCTCTACATCCAGACGTATTCGGTTTCTGGTATGCAAATGGGGTCTCCCAGACATGGATCTCATGGCATCTATAAACAACCACAAAGCTCCAGTGTAAGGAGCCAAAACAATAGATCCAGAAGCGAGCTTTGTGGATATAATCACAGTCTCATGGACCTTTTGTCTGGCCTGTCTCTTCCCTCCAGTGTCTCTCCTTCCCAGAGTACTTTGAAAGTTCAAGGATTACAGTTCTGCATGGCCCAGGCACCATTGGTACATGGATCTTCAGTGTCTTTCCATAGATGAGCCCATCCGTCTGCCTCTTATTCCAGACTTGCTACCCATACTTCAGACTCTCCTTCCAGACCTGCTCTCTCAGGGACCCTGTCTGCATCCGAACCTGACTCGCTTGTCTTTGACGGTGTGGCTCTTGAGACATCCATCAGAAAGAAAAAAGGCTTTTCTAGTGCAGTGGTTCAAACTATGCTTCAGGCTTGGAAACCAGCCTCAGCTTGCATCTATTACTGTATCTGGCACTGCTACTTTCAGTGGTGTGCTCATCGTAACTATGATCCTAAGGTTCTTAGGATCCCTAGACTTTTGAGCTTCATACAGGAGGGCCTAGCCATAGGTCTTCGCCTTGCTTCTCTAAAATTTCAGGTCTTGGCCTTGTCCATCTAGTTCCAGAAGAGACTGGCTCCCTTACCATATGTGCGTACATTCCTCCAGGGAGTACTCCAGACACAGCCTCCATTTGTCTCTGCAGTTGCTCCCTGGGATTTGTCTTGGTTCTTAAAGCCTTACAATGGCCTCCTTGTGGACCATTGGAAACAGTGGACCTCAAGTGGTTAACCGTGAAGACTCTCTTTCTGCCGGCCATTGCTTCAGCCCGAAAAGTGTCTGACTTGGGAGCTCTCTCATGTTGCTCCCCCTTTTTGATATTTCACCAGTACCGGGTGGTCCTTCTGACTAAACATGGATACCTACCTTAGGTAGTGTCTAAATTCCATATCATGAACCCATTGTGGTATCAGCATTCCAGGAGCCTGGTCTTTCACAAGAGGAATCCTCATTAGATGTGGTCTGTGGTCTCGGGATCTATGTAGACCGTACAAGTTCCGTTAAGAAAAAATGGATTCCCTCTTCATTCTCTATGAATTCCACAAGCGGGGCTGGTCAGCCAATAAGCAAATGTTGACACGTTGGCTCCGCATGGCCATCTCACAGATGCACATGCAGGCTGTTCCAAGTACAGTCTCAACACACTCTACTCGCTCTGTGGGACCTTCGTGGGCAGCCCACCGTGGCATGTTAGTTGAACAGCTCTGCAAGGCTGCTACGTGGTCTACTACCCACGCGTTTCTTAGGTTCTATACATTTGATATGTTTGCCTCTCAGGATGCAATCTTTGGCTGCAATGTCCTCCTATCAACTTCCCTCCCTATTACAACTACTTTGGGACAGCCCAAGTTTAACCCTCTGAAGAAAATGGACCCCGAAGACAAAAAGAAGAGTTATGGTAAAACTTACCTTAATTAACTTACCTTTTCAAAAGCTAAAACTGAAGTCCCTGAGCATGGAGGTGGGGTATGAGGGGAGAAGAGCCCAGTGCATCCAGGGAGGCTTTGCTGTTCGGTGCCAGTCCTGGTTTCCACCAGCCATACCCATGGACCTCGAAGAAAAAGAGTTAACGAAAGGTAAGTTTTACTATAACTCTTCTTTTTGGTGGGGTCCCAAGATGAACCCTGGATTGATAAATTGCAGAGTTACTGCAAATCTTCCCTTGCTGAATTTAGGTAATGCCACTTCAAAATACTGCTGTCTAGTAGCAAAAAGCATAACTTTTCACTGCTTCTAAAATTTAGTTTAGGCAATGTACCCATAGAGATTTAAAATTACGGCAGCAAGTAGCACAAAGAGTGATTTCTCCATAGTTTCCCTCTTGTTAAAATGAGAAAAGGAGTGAAAACCCCTTTCTCTGGCTAAAATTACTGAAAAATGGGTTATCACTGCTACATAAATAGAACTTTGTGCATCTTTATCATTTTCTAAGCCCAAAGCCCTCCCTTAATACTTTAATGTATCATTCTACGGAGTGAATCCTATTAGCTGTGATGTGCCCTTGCCACAGGGTTTCAATGTTGGCGACGGCACCGATCTCGCACCCTTCACAGGCTGAAATCAGCCCCAATTTGCACAATATTGCCTGGAGCCCTATGGGGCAGCGAGCACTTTTGTGCAAATTCGGGCCGCCGTAAAGTGTGGCTGTGGCTAATTGGATTGACCTCTTCTAATCTTACTACTATCATACTTGACAGAGGTATACTACGCCACCAGGAGATCTAAGCCTACACGTTTACATAAGTGAAAGGCTCCAAAGTACAAGTGATAACCATGTCTAATTGTAAAGGTGCATACACACGGTGCAATGTATGCTTATGATTTTGACTATATAGTTAAAATTGTAAGGAAAGTTAGTCAATATCGCACCGTGTGTACACAGCTTGCGATACCGATGCACGCTCCTGTGGGGTCGGTATCTCAAGAAAAAATAGACTGTGCAGGCAAGGCAATTTTGACTACCTAGTACAAATTACTAGATAGTCAAAATCGCACATAGCCAATATCTCTAGTAAAGAAAGTCAAAATTGGTACACAGTTAAAATCTCAAGTAAAGATAGTAAAAATCTGAGATAGTCAATATCTGACCATGTGTATGCACCTTAAGAGCATGCTCCAAGGGACTAACCACCCAAGTACGATACCACATATATATCCTGAACAATGGAGTTTAATCCCAGGTCTGTAAGAATTAGTTGAAGTTCCCTATAGAATACCATTACAGTGTGTGCAGTATGGCCATCCTTTTTCAATCTAATTGTTATAATGTTGAACAAAATAAGCATAAATAAATACTAAATGATAAAATAACAGAATAACGAGTAATAATGGCTTTGAATAATGAAGTTTTCATTACTTGGCTTTAACTGATCATTTCTGAAAATACCTGAGTATGTTTTCCATCTGACATCGCAACCTATTGATGTAGTAAACCTATGATATTATATTTGATGTTGATTAATAATAGAGCTTTTCAATTATAAAAGGCTTTCCAAATATCATATGCGGCTGATGATTTGTCTGTGCAAAAGAACAAACAATGTGTAAAAACAAAAAGTGGAGGTTGGTGAAATATTTTACTATATATATATATATATATATATATATATATATAAATATATATAAATATATATATACAAGATTTTGATACATTATGTTATTTGAATATTTACAGAAAGTTTAAATCTCTAGGTGTGGCGATTGCATTGCCAGCATCTAATAAATTACAGCTATAATGAAGCAGTCATTTATTGTGAGCAGATGATAAATGGCTTGCCCTAGGAGGAACTAAAGAATAGGCAAGTAGATCATTTTCATATTTGGTGAAAACAATATTAAGTATCCAGACCTTAGTGATTGCCCTAATAAATGAATAATCTGAGGTGAGAGGCTGGCAGTCCGTGTAAAAAAATAACCTGAGCTTTCTCTGTCATTTGTCAGGCTTTGCTATGACAACATGCATTATGGGTAAATGAGCAATCAGCAAGAACTATGTTATGGCTGGGGTGTTTTTGAGAAATTTATCATATGCTTTGCTTAGTACCTTTAAGACCTTAAGGCTTAATGGCTCTGGTGCATGACTGTGAGTGAACACGCTTCCTTCAGATATAATACTACATTTACACCGTATTCCATTCAATGATTAGCACAATCTGTTTTTTTCCCCTTGAAAAACGACTTTATTTTCATGTGTGCAGTGTCTGCTTCGTATTAGAATTCAGCTGTGTAACCACACAAAGGCAGCAATGCAGGTCTTCTCTAGAGCAGGACTTACCTGCACAGCATAGACCGCTAGAATATTATTATTATTATTATTATTATTATTATCATCACTATTATATCATTGCTAATATATGCACATATGATTAATGAACTCTGGCGTAGAGGAAATTGGTGATGTAACCTACAGCACCCATTGCTTCAAGTTTCTTACCTGCATTAGAAATATAAAATCTGGCCTCTATGATTTACAGCACGTTTCCTGTGCACCAAATTTCATTAACATCTCTCTAAGCGTAGAACTTCCTTAGACATAATCCAATGTGTATGCACTGGTCAGTTTTGAATGAATAACTCTCCTGAAGTCCTAGTATTGGCCCATCACCCCACATTAAATGAATAGGATAGGATCGACCATCATCCCTTTATAAAACCCTGACCATTAATTAAATTTGTCACCACTAATATCACGCTCACTGGCGTATCTATCATGGGTGCAGTGTGTGTGGTGAACATGGGCCCCCGAGGTCCAGGGGGCCCACACCCTGCACCCATTTTTTCAATACTGAACATCCAGAGTCCCACATCAGCAGCGCTGCAGAAACCACTGGGAAAAAAGCGTTGCAGCTATTTTCCCAGCGTTTTGCGCGTGCTTAGTAGGAAAATCACTGGGAAAATGGGCACTGCACCATTTTCCCAGAGACCTGCGCATGCGCACTAGACTCTGGGAAAAGCGCTATGCTCTCCTAGTGACCCTAGTGCTATTGTTTTGCCGGCTAGAGAGGAGAGGGCCTGGATGGAGACTTCACACAGTCCTCCTCCTCTGTTGATGCGCCCCTGATCACACCACCATTAACTGAATAGCATTCACAATCATTCCTCCATTAATTAGATAACCCATACCCTGACTCACCATTAAATTGATAGCCAGCAAGCATCAACCCCACTACCACAGGTCAAAAAATACAAAAAGATTGTGGAGCTTTCCTCTTCTTCTGTACTCTCCTGTTGAATCTAGGACTAATCCACCACTGCTATGCCCTATAGGTCAAGAGAGTTCAATATGAGGGCATCAAGCTGTTGTGGAACTACACATCTCAGCATGGCCTGCCACCATTTTCTTTATTAGGGCATGCTAAAACTGTGGCAAATCATGGTGGAGGGCCACATGTTCATTACTCTGCCTAGGTGCTCCTTGAGACTAAGGGGTATAATCATAATATTCACATTACATACCTATTACCTAATTTAGGCCCTCATTCAGAGTTGTTCGCTCGCTAGCAGATTTTAGCAGCATTGCACACGCTAGGCCGCCGCCCTCTGGGAGTGTATCTTAGCTTAGCAGAATTGCGAACGAAAGATTAGCAGAATTGCGAATAGAAATTTCTGAGCAGTTTCTGAGTAGCTCCAGACTTACTCCTACATTGCGATCAGCTCAGCCCGTTTCGTTCCTGGTTTGACGTCACAAACACGCCCTGCATTCGGCCAGCCACTCCCCCGTTTCTCCAGCCACTCCTGCGTTTTATCCTGGCATGCCTGCGTTTTTACGCACACTCCCAGAAAACGGTCAGTTTCCGCCCAGAAACACCCACTTCCTGTCAATCACACTACGATCACTTCAACGATGAAAATTCTTAGTTCGGACGTGAGTAAATCTACTAAGTTTTGTGCTAAAATACTTAGCGCATGCGCACTGCGTACCATGCGAATGCGCATTTTCGCCTTAATCGCTCCGTTGCGAAAATCGGCAACGAGCGAACAACTCGGAATGACCCCTTAGTTTTCACAACAGCAGCACATACTGCAGATTACTGTCAGTAAAGCTAGCAAACAAATATATACCGTACAGGTGGCATTTGAAAGTAGTGTCAGTGAAGGTAAAATTTGTAAAATATACTGGCATGCAAACCTATGTCCACAAGGGCTTACAATTGTCTTGTATATATCATGGATCATGCATTAGTTCTGCAGGGTATATATTTGTTTGCTAACATATACCCCTTTCACATCTCCAATGCCGGATCCCACCCAGGAATTGGAAACGGGTCATTCCCGGGTGGTATCTGGCATTGGACCCTACAGCAGGCTTCCTGACCCGGCACCATGCCGGGTCGGGTTGCCATAGCGGTGGGGGGCAGAGACGGCAGCGAAGGCGGCACTGGGAGATGAGCTCATCTCTGCGCCGCCTCTGCCTATTAGTGACTGGGTCACGGGTCGCATTGACCTGGGAACCCGTTCACACTGCCACTGATTCAACCCGGGAATAACACTGCTTATAACCCGGGTTGAATTACAGTGTCAGGTGATCCAGGAATTCTCCATGGCCCCTTTCACATTGCACAGTGACCCATGTCGACCCGGCAATATACTGGGTCGATACCGGGTTATTTGTGTGATGTGAAAGGGGTAATATTGAACATATTGTGAGTGAGGGGACATAGGGCTGCTTACATCCATGTCTTTGAATGTTTACAATGTATTGTCGGCAATGGCTGCTTTATTATTGGCTGATAATGTAGACACACACGCACACACTCACTTTCTCTCCCCGCCACTTGCTGTAAGCATTATTCCACTACCTTATGTATCAGTTGTTCCCCACATCCCTTACTTTGCAGAATCACTTTGGCTTGGTCATATTTAGCCACTTCCATGTCTTTATATGTTATTTATTTGCATCATGATCTATCATTGTACAGTATTATGTAATATGTTAGCACTTCATAAATAAATTAAGTAATAATAATATTATTTTATTTATATAGCGCTTTTTTCCAGCAGGTCTTTTGATTAATAAATTCCACAGGTTACATAACCCCTTTACCAGGAAAGGTAGCCATTTTTGCATGCTACATCGGTCACACTGAGGAGTATAGGCAGCGTTTAGAAGGTGTTAAACAGAATGGGAAGTTGCAGCCTACTAAAGCTGCATACACACGGCGTGATTTTCCATGCGATATGGACTATATAGTCCATATCGCACGGAAACATAGTGCATACCGCACTTTGTGTATGCACTTGTGATGCCTATGCGCGGTCCTGCGGGATCGGCATCGCAAGTAAATATAGTGTGTGCAGGCAGGGCAAATACTGACTACATGCCTCCGGGCACAATGTAGTCAGTATTGGCCTTTAGCCTGCATCGGTGCGTGTGTAGCTGGCGGCAGAGCCCTTACATAATAATCACTTCCAAGTATTTTTCATCCCACCCACGGGCGCACCAGGAGTGGCAGCCATCTTGTGCACACTACAGAGCTTACAAAGTGTGAGATTAGCCTTACAAGGAGATAATACATATATGGTGTGACTGAAACGTGTGGCAGGGTGTACAGTTAGTGGAAGTATAACATCCAGGTGAAGGAAAGAAAAACAGAGACACTGAATACAAAGGCATAAAATGGCAGTATTAAAACAATGGTGACAGCAATAATAGCAGTAATAATAAATAAATGCACCTAGAAATGTGCTTAGCCCTGTGAAGTGCATCTGAATAGAACAAAGTGTATCTCATTGTAATATAGGATGACTATTGTTTCCACCATCTATTGAGTTGATGCTACAACCAAGTCTTTATACTCCCATGCACCCAGTGCACACTCAGCAGAAAATTCCCTCATCTCCCAGCCCTCCCATCAGAATGTGCTAACTTTGGCACCCACACAAATTCCACCATATTGGCCTGCATTCATTCTGCTTCCCTGTAACAGTGTCACTTCCTGCAAAAATAGGTGCCCTGGAATTTATAAGCTTGTTGATACCCTGTATGAGATGTTCATACTTGATATTATAGCACCTCTAATTAATAAATGTGTATGTTTACATACTGTACCATCAGGGGCGGATCCAGAAGAAAATGATATGGGGGGCACCATGGAAGGGGCAAATACATTTGCGTGCGGCTTCAGTGCATGTGAGGTGGCGCTTCTTATACAATGCCCACAGTTGTAGTGCTCATTATGCAATGTCCACTGTACTGGTAGTGCCCCTTATATAGACCCCATAGTAGTGGTGCCCCTTATGCAATGCCCGTATTGCCCCCAGTAGTAATGTTGCCTGTAGTAATGCCCGCAGTCATTTAGCTCCCTAGTAGTTATGCCCCCAGTGGTAATGCCCCTGCAGTTATTACCCCAGTAGTTTACCCCCCCTTTAGTTTAGCCTCCCAGTGGTAATGCCCCCAGTAGTTTGCCTGCTTGTAGTTTAGCCACCAGTAGTAATGCCCCCCTGTAGTTTGCCCCATTGTAGTTTAGCCCCTGTAGTTATGCCCCCCTTGTAGTTTAGCCTCCAGTAGTAATGCCCCCAGTAGTTTGACCCCTGTAGTTATCCCCGTGTAGTTATGCCCCCAGTAGTTTGGCCCCCCTGTAGTTTAGCCCCCAAGTAGTAATGACCCTGTAGTTAAGCTGCCAGTAGTAATGCCCCTGTAGTTACGCCGCCAGTAGTAATGCCCTCCTGTAGTTTGCCCCCAGTAGTTAGCCCCTTTGTAGTTGGCCCCCAGTAATAATGTCCCCCAGTAGTTTGCCCCTAGTAGATGCCCCCCAGTAATAATGTCCTCCAATAGTTTGCCCCCAGTAGTAATGCCCCCTAGGAGTTTGCCCCCAATAGATGACCCCCCAGTAGTAATGCCCCCAAGTAATAATGCCCCAGTTGTAATACACCCAGTAGATGCCACCAGTAATAATGTCCCCCCGTAGTTTGCCCCCAAGTAAAAATGTCCCCCAGTAGTTTCCCCCAGTAGTAATGCCCCCAATAGATGACCCCCGGTAGTAATGCCCCCAGCAGATGCCCCCCAGTAGTAATGCCCCTTGTTGATGCCCCCCCAGTAGTAATGTTCCTCCGTAGTTTGCCCCCAGTAGATGCCCCAGCTGCACTAAGGAAGAAAAAACCCATCATACTTACCGAGCCCCGCTCCCACTTCCAGACCGCTGCAGTCCTCCTCTCTTGGCGTCCTCTCCTCAGCACTATGAGAGAGACGTCATGACTGACATCTCTCCCATAGCGCACGACACACAGTGACAGCGCCGGAAGCCAGAGCTTAGTACTGAGCTCCTGCCTCCGGCTTTTGGTGAGGAGAGACGGGCGCCCGCTGGTAACACAATCTCAGCGGGCGCCCGTCGTCTCCCTGTGCGGCGCCGGCCAGAGGCGGATTTAGACCTCATGGGGCCCTAAGCGAAATACAGATTTGGGGCCCCCCTACCTCAAACAATCCATAGCACTATATTTTTGACTTATGCCCCCTTACATTACAGATAGAGTGCCGTCTGTGCCTGGGCCTATCACCGCGTCTGGGGCGCGCACGTGTCTGGGGCACGCACGTGCCCCATTCACTAGAATGGGGCACTCCCGGCGGGGCTAAGCGGCGACCAATCAGACAGTGTCCCATAGAGGTACTGTGTGCGCGCGCCGGAGGCGTGCGTGCCAAAAAAATTAGTGTGGCCAATTAAAATGAGACGTGATACACAGACATATGCCCCCAACAGTGCGGTGCCAAATCCACAATTGCACCCACAGTGCCAGATCCACAATTGCCCCCACAGTGCCAGATCCACAAATGCCCCCACAGTGCCAGATCCAAAAATGCCCCCACAGTGTCAGGTATACAAATGCCCCCACAGTGCCAGGTAAACAATTGCCCCCACAGTGCCAGTTAAACAATTTCCCCCACAGTGACAGACATATGCCCCCAACAGTGCAGTGCCAAATCCACAATTGCACCCACAGTGCCAGATCCACAATTGCCCCCACAGTGCCAGATCCACAAATGCCCCCACAGTGCCAGATCCAAAAATGCCCGCACAGTGTCAGGTATACAAATGCCCCCACAGTGCCAGTTAAGCAAATGCCCCCACAGCAGGTATACAAATGCCCCCACAGCAGTGCTGCATCTGCTTACCGCTGCTGCTTCTCTGCCCAGCTCTGAGGGTGTCAGGAGGAGAGCGCGGCTATGTCTGGCGCCGATGGCGGTGGCGTGTAGGACTTCAAACTAGCCGCCGGTTCGCGAGCCAATCAGAGCTTGTGGACCGGCGGCTCCTGATTGGCTGCCGGTCCGCGAGCTCTGATTGGCTCACGAACCGGCGGCTGGTTTGAAGTCCGCTACACGCCGCCAGACATAGCCGCGCTCTCCTCCTGACAGTTGAGACACGCTGTCGCCAGACTGAGCGGCAGCGTGTCTCAGTGACACAAGCGGGGGGGAGACCGCCGGCGCCGGGGGACGGACAGGGGACAGGGCCACAAATGACAGGGAGGGTACGGGCCCAAGTGCCCCCCCCCCACCCCCCTGGATCCGCCACTGTGTACCATTCATTGGGAGGTTTATCGATAATGCAAAATGACTTCCTAACAAGTGGTCTGATTTAGTTCTTAGACTATTTATTACTCTAGCCAGGGTTGGACTGGCCCACTGAGGTACAGGGGACACCGCCGGTGTGCCTCACCCCTCGCCTATGTTACATTATACTGCACATGACTATGTGGTGTATTTTCTACAGTGCATTGCTGTTATTAATCTGGTGCATTATCATTCACGGACTATATTTATCAAGGAGCCCAGACCATGCATGCGCAAATTATAGACAAGCCTCTGTGTTGGCTTGCCACATCCTCTCTGAAGGCTTGACACATCCTTAAGCATGGGCCCCTACCACTACATTTCCCCGGTGGGCCCTTTATACCCCAATCCAACACTGATTCTAGATAATAAAACAGTTTGTCATATGCATCTATTTTAGGGTTCTATTCGTCATCTCTTAATTTCTACAAAGGTAAGTGAAAAAAATAATTCACCTACAGATGTAGCCACGCTCATCGTAGATACATCTGCCATGTACGGGCACTCCCGGTGCGGCTAGGCGTTTAGCCGTGACAAGCTGCGTCTTTTGCCGCTTCCATTCAGTGATAGGGATCAATGGGATCTTAAGATCTGCAGTCCCTGCACTGACTTTTTGTGGAGTCACAGCTGCTCTACTATGCAAATTTTAATGTTATCCTTCCCCTTGTGAACTAGCGTGTGCTGGACTGTCCATGTCCTGAGACGCCCAATTCAGTGCAGCTGTTACGGTGGTTCTGAACGCTATACCATCTGCGCACCATTGACACTTGTACCAGCCAATGGCAGGAGCAGTGTCTCCTGAAATTTCTGAAAACATGGCCTCTGTGGCTGCGGATCTGCATTTAGGAGAACAGTCACGTTCACTAACATGCCTATCACATTCCCATAACACGCCCATGAGACTGTCTTTTTGTTGCATTTACTTCAGGCTACCTCCCAGTCAATGCCCCCAGGAACGCCCATGGCTTTGGCCCACCAGTTATAATGCCTGTGACTCTACATACAACAACGGGCTCTGCATACACTCAGCACAAAAAGCATGCGCCATAGGGGTTTTCAGGACTTTTCGCGCATGTTCAGTAGCAAAGTAGCATCCACCTCTGACTCAGGCTACAGTTCTATCATTGAATATAGCAAAAGATGCTTGTGGTTTGAAACTTAAGTAACCTATGACTATAGCACTACATATACAGCACCAACTGGGCAGATCAGTGCCGTAACTAGAAATTTTTCTCCCCCAAGCCAAAACATTCTCTGGTACCCTCCCCCCCACCCATAATTGGCACTAGTAAAGTGATGAATCTGCACGCACCTACGGTGCGCGCGCGTGCGCAGCAAAAAGGGGGCATGGCCTTGCTGAAATGGGTGTAGCTTTGCTTAAAGGAGCATGGCATTGCAGGAAAAGACTACCTAATACCCCAGTTTTGCAACCTGCACGCCCAGACATTGGCCACCACAGGAAAAAAAATAATCCTGATTCATGCCCCTTACATTATTTGTAATTTTTCCTCCATATAGTAATGCCCAGTATACATTATGCCACATACTGCAATGGCCCTTAGACATTATGCCACACACAATAATGCCCATTACACAATATGCCACACACCGTATTGCCCGACACATTATGACACGCATCGAAATGCCCGTTATACATTATGCAACACACTGCAATGCCCGAGACATTATAGCACATACAATGCCCATGATACAGTACACAACACACTGTTATGCCTGTGACACATTATGACACACATCGCAATGTCCGTGACACATTATGACACATACCGCAATGTCCGTGATACGTTGCCAGAGGTTTTCATGCTCAGGGTGTTTTGCTCATTGCCAGGGGTTTCATGCGCTAGGGGTTATGCTTGTTGCCAGGGGTATCATGTGCTGGGTATCAAGCTGGTTGCCAGGGGGTAACATTCGTTGCCAGGGGTTTCATGCACTTGGTGTCATGCTCGTTGCTAATGGGTAATGCTTGTTGCCAGCAATTTCATGAGCTGTGTGTCGTGCTTGTTACCAGGGGGTAACGCTTGTTGCTAGGGCTATTCCCCCCAGTGCCACATATGCCCCCAGTGCCAGATCTTCCCCTACAGTGCCAGATAAAAATATGCCCCCATTGTGCCAGAAACACATATTCCCCCAGTGACACACATGCCCCCACAGTACCAGATACACATATGCCCCCAGTGCTAAATATGCCTCCCATGCCAGATACACATATTCCCCCAGTCTCCCATATGACCCCCAGGAGCCAGCTACACATGTGCCCCCAGTGCCAAATATGCCCCCACAGTGCCAGGTACACACCTACCCCTCGCTGCTGTGCTGTACGGGAAGGAGGGTACAGTCCGTGAGTCCGGGAAGGAGCAGGAGGGCACAGCATGCGCCTCTCCTGTGTACGTCCCGTGTCTCTGGCGGCGTGTCTGTCAAATGAAGTGCCAGTTCGTGAGCCAATCAGAGCTCGCAGATTGGCAGCTGCGGCTCTTGATTGGCTGCCGGTCCACGAGCTCTGATTGGCTCACGAACCGGCACTTCATTTGACAGACACGGCGCCGCCGCTGGAGACCCAGGAGGGACACAGGAGAGGCAAGCACTGTGCCCTCCGGCTCCTTCCCGAATTCACACACAGCAGCAATCAGTGGCAGCGCCCCCGCAGCCCTGCTCCTACAAGCCTCCCCAGTGGCAGCGGGGGTGGGAGTTATGCCACTGGGGCAGATCAAGTTGTAGGATATAGTTTGTTTTCTTAATCCTGTTGCAAGATATAATCAGATACTTTTACTTATCAAATTCTCCAACTCATACTAACATAGGGGCATTCTGAAATGGAAGCAAGCGCGCGTCCATATGCATCGGCCGTGTCCATCTGGGTTGCGCACGCGCACTGGCTGTAGTGCATGTGTGCAACCTTACACATTATTATTATTATTATTATCCTTTATTTATATGGTGCCAACCAGGTTCCGCAGCACCCAATTACAGACATTAAAGTGTGATTGACAGCGGTGGCCGTTCACAGGGCGGCAAAGCGGCGTTGGCAGGACAAGCCGAACTGTGGTGTGTTGTGATGTTTTTGGGGCATCTGTGTAATGTCACACACAGCTGCTCCGATTGCGCTACCAGTGGTCACTGGTCAACCTTAGTTTGATGCGTCCGCAATCTAATTGCTGACACATCAGGAGGCGGTCCATCACACATGGTGGGCAGCCTTGCCCTGTGCTGGGCGGCCCCCAGCATGTGAGGAGATGGACGCAGATCTGCGTATGCATCGATCTGCGTCCATATCTGAATCAGATCCGTAATCTGTAAATATTTTATTTTTATAATTCTAATGTCTTATTGTTTGAAACAGCATAAGAACATATAAACAGGATAAAGTATCATTTCCTCACGAAAGATAAAAGTTAATACGTGTGCTAGGTGCTTGACAAATGATACTGCAGTGATAACAGAGATGACGCCACAGAACTCGTATTTATTATCTGATTACTTCAGCTTGCAACAATATATTTGTATTTTTTAGAAATAGATATGGATGGCTTTAGTTTTATAGCATGTGGTCTTCCCTTCCAGTCAATTACTGACAGAGCGACCTGGATATACTATATTGCAGTGATAGGGTAAAACACACACATAAGCTGAAACCGCTACTATGCAGAATTGCTAAGGCTGATATGAATGTGTGTTTGACAGTTTTCCTAAGGTAGGTTATTTTGGTAAAACATATGTTTCTAGTCTGTCTCCCCCTGCTTCCATTTTGGTCCCTTGGCTCCTTGGGGTCACAGAAACATTAAGGCTTTTGTCACTGTGATTAATAGCTCTTTAGATCATCTTTAATTCACTCACTAATGACTGAAGGTCTTTTTGCTCTCCAAGTAATCTGGTGATGTATGAGCCAGCGCAACACCTTGTGGCAGAGGTGAAAAACATTCCGGTGATGCAAATATTATCATGGGAACAAATGTTTTCCCTTTTAATAAAAATTAATGAATTCTGCCCAGGAGCAAGTATGGGAAACATCGGTGTGGAAAATTCAACACAACTAAGCTTCAATTTCTCCCTGCTATCGATCTGTCTTTTTTAAATAGACAATGATAATAGTCTGCATGCATGAATGCCTGCAATAGCTGTTAAATCTGCAGTTTGTTACAAATAAGTTTAAATATTGTAAATGTATATTACAGAACACTACATGCAGTCACAGCACTACAGGAGCTTATCTCCTGGGTATTTGCCTTGTTTAATAGTGTTACTAGGGGAATTCAAATTCTATTAACATTGCAGGATTATAGCGTAAAGATTTATTAGGGACTGTTTTATTTATTTTAACATTTGTGAACAGTGTATTGTTGCTTTTAATATCTATTTTTGCTATAGCTCACATTAGGCTGTGTTATAAAGTGATTTAAAAGCATTATATACACTTTTCTTTATAAAGCAAGGACTTGCAATACTGCATCAGCCCGAGCGTCTGAGAGCTAATACAAATATTATTTATTTATTTATTTATTTCATAACAATTCCTTTGCGCTTTATAATTGTAAACAACAATGATAAAACAAACTGGGTATTCACATACAGTCATCGAAGTAGGAAGACCCCGCTCGCAAGTTTACAATCTATATAGAAATAGGCATTGATACATACTGATAGGTGCTATCTATTGCATAGCTGTCCACCAGTTGGCAAAGGTGCAGTGGCGCACCCAGGGGGGGTTTCCGGGCACCCAGAAACCCCCTCCACCAAAAAAAAAAAAAAATATATATATATATATTTTTTTTTTTAGCTGCATGAGTATTATTAATGGCTGTCTAACGTCCTCTGCAGCCTGCTGTCTTCCTGGTGGCACATGTAAGTGCTTAATAAAAGTTTACTTTATTTTAATTATAGTACATATATATCCATGTGCATACATATATATATACACACACATGTATATACATACATATAAACACACACACATATGATATATATATACATGCGTATATACGTGTACTGTATGTATTTATATATATATATATATATATGCATGTTTAATATGCTATGTGTATATGTATATATGTATGTATATATATATATATATATATATATATATATATATGTGTGTGTGTGTGTGTGTGTGTGTGTGTGTATATACGGTATATATATATATAAGTTGTAACACTGTAGGGGTGCAAGGTGCCTTTTCCTGGGGAATATGGCAGCACGCAGCAGCTGAGGAACAACACAAGTCCAGTTTCTGGTACAACTGACCCCGGCCAGTTTTATTGAAACAGAAAATAAAACAAACCCCAAAATAAAAATACCTTGCCTGTCCGGCACTAACTAAACATAAGATGTTCCTAACTGTCACTAAACAAAACACAGAGTTCTTCAGTACATACTGTATAGCTTACTTGCATCAGAAAGCGTGTCTCTCACACACAGATCCTGCAGCCTTCCCAGGCAGTCTGCCCATACTAATCAGGTTAGAAACACTATATCACTCTTACACAGCTGAAACCCTGATTAGCCCTCTGTGAGGCCAAAGACCCGAACTGGGCCCAATGTCTAGAACTCGCCTTATCTCTCTCTCAGAGCCTTTACCCAGCTTTTACAGCAAACTGAAAAGGTTCAGACAAAACAAAAAGCATTTTTCCTAGAAGTTAACATTTTCTAAAACATGTAAGACAAGAACCTGGGACAAATATACCTGCCCTCAAACACTATCCCAGTGTTCTTGTCACATATCCCCCTCCCCTGTTTCGACCTAGGGGCCGGAACACTTGTAGCCCCCAAACAGAAGATGCGAGACAATGCATCTGCGTTGGCCAATTGTGTTCCCGGTCTATGTTCGACAGTAAACTTAAAGTCCTGCAACGCTAGAAACCATCTAGTTACACGAGCATTCTTGCCTCTATTTACATACATCCATTTTAAAGGGGCATGGTCTGTCACTAGTCTGAATTGTCTACCCAAGAGGTAATATCTCAAGGTATCTAGTGCCCACTTAATGGCCAAAGCCTCCTTTTCCACAATGGCATACCTTTTTTCATGCTCATTGAGATTCCTACTCAAATAAATGATAGGGTGTTCGTCCCCATCTCTGGTTTGGGACAGCACAGCACCTATCCCTACCTCTGAGGCATCTGTCTGTACCACAAATTCTTTTGAAAAATCTGGTGTTATCAACACCGGTTGTGAACACAAAGCCACTTTTAACGCTTGGAACGCCTTTTCTGCATCAGGATTCCATTTCACCACATTTGACTGCTTCCCTTTGGTAAGGTCTGACAACGGCACCGCTGTGGTCGCAAAATTAGGAATAAACCGTCTATAGTACCCAGTAATTCCCAAAAAAGCCCTTACCTGTTTTTTATTCACTGGACGAGGCCAGTTTTGAATAGCATCAACTTTATTCAATTGGGGCCTAATCAGACCTCTGCCTATGGTGAAGCCCAAGTATTTGACCTCCTCCATTGCGAGGCAGCACTTCTTTGGGTTAGCAGTTAACCCTGCCTCTCTGATTGAGTCCAGTACTGCTTGTACTTTAACCAAATGTGACCCCCAGTCTGTACTGTGAATTACCACATCATCCAAATAGGCAGCTGCATATTTTCTATGGGGCCTCAAAATTTTATCCATCGCCCGTTGAAAGGTTGCTGGAGCCCCATGCAACCCAAAGGGTAACATCTTATGTTATGAGTATTATTAATGGCTGTCTAATGTCCTCTGCAGCCTGCTGTCTTCCTGGTGGCACATGTAAGTGCTTAATAAAAGTTTACTTTATTTTAATTATAGTACATATATATCCATGTGCATACATATATATATACACACACATGTATATACATACATATAAACACACACACATATGATATATATATACATGCGTATATACGTGTACTGTATGTATTTATATATATATATATATATGCATGTTTAATATGCTATGTGTATATGTATATATGTATGTATATATATATATATATATATATATATATATGTGTGTGTGTGTGTGTGTGTGTGTGTGTGTGTGTGTGTGTGTGTATATACGGTATATATATATATAAGTTGTAACACTGTAGGGGTGCAAGGTGCCTTTTCCTGGGGAATATGGCAGCACGCAGCAGCTGAGGAACAACACAAGTCCAGTTTCTGGTACAACTGACCCCGGCCAGTTTTATTGAAACAGAAAATAAAACAAACCCCAAAATAAAAATACCTTGCCTGTCCGGCACTAACTAAACATAAGATGTTCCTGTCACTAAACAAAACACAGAGTTCTTCAGTACATACTGTATAGCTTACTTGCATCAGAAAGCGTGTCTCTCACACACAGATCCTGCAGCCTTCCCAGGCAGTCTGCCCATACTAATCAGGTTAGAAACACTATATCACTCTTACACAGCTGAAACCCTGATTAGCCCTCTGTGAGGCCAAAGACCCGAACTGGGCCCAATGTCTAGAACTCGCCTTATCTCTCTCTCAGAGCCTTTACCCAGCTTTTACAGCAAACTGAAAAGGTTCAGACAAAACAAAAAGCATTTTTCCTAGAAGTTAACATTTTCTAAAACATGTAAGACAAGAACCTGGGACAAATATACCTGCCCTCAAACACTATCCCAGTGTTCTTGTCACATATCCCCCTCCCCTGTTTCGACCTAGGGGCCGGAACACTTGTAGCCCCCAAACAGAAGATGCGAGACAATGCATCTGCGTTGGCCAATTGTGTTCCCGGTCTATGTTCGACAGTAAACTTAAAGTCCTGCAACGCTAGAAACCATCTAGTTACACGAGCATTCTTGCCTCTATTTACATACATCCATTTTAAAGGGGCATGGTCTGTCACTAGTCTGAATTGTCTACCCAAGAGGTAATATCTCAAGGTATCTAGTGCCCACTTAATGGCCAAAGCCTCCTTTTCCACAATGGCATACCTTTTTTCATGCTCATTGAGTTTCCTACTCAAATAAATGATAGGGTGTTCGTCCCCATCTCTGGTTTGGGACAGCACAGCACCTATCCCTACCTCTGAGGCATCTGTCTGTACCACAAATTCTTTTGAAAAATCTGGTGTTATCAACACCGGTTGTGAACACAAAGCCACTTTTAACGCTTGGAACGCCTTTTCTGCATCAGGATTCCATTTCACCACATTTGACTGCTTCCCTTTGGTAAGGTCTGACAACGGCACCGCTGTGGTCGCAAAATTAGGAATAAACCGTCTATAGTACCCAGTAATTCCCAAAAAAGCCCTTACCTGTTTTTTATTCACTGGACGAGGCCAGTTTTGAATAGCATCAACTTTATTCAATTGGGGCCTAATCAGACCTCTGCCTATGGTGAAGCCCAAGTATTTGACCTCCTCCATTGCGAGGCAGCACTTCTTTGGGTTAGCAGTTAACCCTGCCTCTCTGATTGAGTCCAGTACTGCTTGTACTTTAACCAAATGTGACCCCCAGTCTGTACTGTGAATTACCACATCATCCAAATAGGCAGCTGCATATTTTCTATGGGGCCTCAAAATTTTATCCATCGCCCGTTGAAAGGTTGCTGGAGCCCCATGCAACCCAAAGGGTAACATCTTATACTGGTACAGCCCCTCCGGAACCGAAAAGGCTGTTTTTTCTTTGGCGCTATCAGATAAAGGTATTTGCCAGTAACCTTTGGTCAGGTCCAATGTGGTGAGAAACCTGGCTGTTCCCAGCCTTTCTACAAGCTCATCCACACGGGGCATGGGGTATGCGTCAAACTTGGACACCTCATTTAACTTACGAAAGTCATTACAGAAGCGTATGCTACCGTCGGGCTTCGGGATGAGCACTATGGGACTGGACCACTCACTGTTAGACTCCTCTATGACTCCAAGTTCTAACATGGTTTTAACTTCCTTAGAAATAGCTTCTCGCTGAGCTTCAGGAATCCTATATGGCTTTAAATGAACCCTGACCCCTGGTTCTGTGACAATGTCATGTTTTATTATGGTCGTTCGGCCAGGCAGCTCTGAAAATACCTCCCTATTTTGGATGAGAAATTCTTTAACCTGATTGTTCTGATCAGCTGATAATGTCTCTGACACCTTCACTGCGGGAAGCAACCGGGGTGAAGACACCGAAGGGCAAGGCTCCGCTGACAGAGACAACCTATCTTTCCAGGGTTTGATTAAGTTAACATGGTAGATCTGTTCGGGTTTTCTCTTTCCCGGCTGGTATACTTTGTAATTAACCTCATTCACTTTTTCCCTAATCTCAAATGGACCCTGCCATTTAGCTAGGAATTTGCTTTCCACAGTGGGTACCAAAACAAGAACTCTATCTCCAGGAGCAAATTCCCGTATCTTGGCACTCCGGTTATAGACCCTCTGTTGAGCACTTTGGGCCTGTTCCATGTGCTCTCTGACAACAGGTACCACGGCTGCAATCCTATCCTGCATTTGTGTTACATGCTCAATAACGCTTCTATAAGGAGTGGGCTGTCCTTCCCACGTCTCTTTGGCAACATCCAACAGCCCTCTGGGGTGTCTACCATACAACAAATCAAATGGAGAAAACCCCGTAGAGGACTGAGGAACTTCTCTGATGGCCATTAACAAGTAGGGCAACAAACAATCCCAGTTTTTCCCATCTCTCTCAACAACCTTTTTTAACATACTTTTTAATGTTTTATTAAACCTTTCCACCAACCCGTCAGTTTGGGGATGGTAGATGGACGTCCTGAGGTGAGTGACCTTAAATAACTTGCACAATTCTTTCATGATCCTTGACATAAATGGAGTACCTTGGTCAGTCAAAATTTCTTTTGGTATTCCCACTCTACTAAATACCTGCACCAGCTCCCTAGCTATCGCCTTGGTTGTGATAGTGCGTAAAGGGACAGCCTCAGGATATCGAGTGGCATAGTCCATAATTACCAGGATATACTAATGGCCCCGAGCAGACTTTAACAAGGGCCCCACGAGATCCATGGCTATTCTGTCAAACGGGACCTCTATAATAGGCATGGGAACTAGTGGGCTCCTGAAATGGGGTCTAGGGGCATGATACTGGCATTCAGGACAGGAAGAACAATATTCAGACACTTCTTTATAAACCCCTGGCCAAAAGAACCTTTGTAAAACTCTTTCAGTGTTTTTTTCTGCCCCTAAATGTCCTGCGGTAACGTGACTATGAGCTAAATCTAGTACCGTTCTCCGATAAGGCTGGGGAACTACCAGCTGTTCCACCACATCCTCACCCCTTTTGACAATGTGGTACAAGAGCTCATTACAGATGGCCATGTGGGGATACGTAACCCTGTCACCTGGTACCACAGGTTCCCCATTAACAATCTTAACATTCTCTCTAGCCTTTATTAAGGTAGGATCCTTTAACTGTTCAGACGCAAACAGATCCTTCTTTACCTCCAGGTCAGGCACGCTTTCAGTTCTAACTACTATGTCTCTGTTCCCGGCAAGAGGGTCCTCACTGGACTCCCCATCTGTCACTTCCCCAGCCAAACTAGCAAAAGGCAAAGGGCCAGAAAGTTCCGAAGACCCACGTACATCCAAAAAATCACCGGTATTATCAACTGGCTTTTTACTTCTCACATCTGTTGATAACCGTGATTCCCACAGTTTCCAAAAATGAGGAAAATCCCTCCCTATTATGGCCTCATGCACCAAGGTAGGGACCAGTCCCACTTTAACCATTGCTGACCCACAACAAGTTTCTATATTCACCTCAGCAGTGGCATAATATTGGGTATCCCCATGTATGCAAGTTACCCCAATAGGTATTTGCTGGACCTTTAAGGGGTTCACTAACCCAGCTTTCACGAGGGTAACTAAACTTCCTGAATCTAGCAAGGCCTCTACCCGGTTACCTTCTAAGAACACATCACACATTTGTTTTTCCAGCTCAGGTGAAGGTACCACAGTACAGGCTAACCTAGCAAAGAAAGACATTCTGCGACATTCAAAGGCAGCATCACATTGCATGGGTTCTTGCGTGACTGGGCAATTGGCAATAACATGACCTGGCATACCACACCTAAAACATTTAACCACACGATTATCAACCCATTTGGGCAGCATAGACCGTTCTAGCCCCATTGGCCTGTTTCCAGGGCCAGTGTTTACAGTCTCTCCAGCCTTGCGTTCTCTTAACCGCCCAGCAACGTTTTCCCACGGAACAGTCTTACCAGTCTTTACTGAAGGGCGCTGTCGAGGATCTATGGGTTGCTGGGTGGTCATCAGTAGTTCCTCTGCTGCCAAATACCTCTCTACCATGTCCACTAATTGGTCAGCAGTACCCGGGTTTCCATGGCTCACCCACTTGCGCAGGACCATGGGCAAAGATCTCAAGTAGCGGTCCATGACGACTCTTTCCACCATCTGGGGACCAGTTAATGTCTCTGGCTGCAGCCATTTTTTTGTTAGCTGAATAAGGTCGTGCATCTGGGAGCGCGGAGGCTTCTCCATGGCGTACAGCCAACGGTGCACCCGTTGTGCTCGTACTGACAGCGTGACTCCCAGGCGGGTCAGGATCTCAGTCTTTAGTTTATCATAGTCCCGAGCCTCAGCAGGGCTTAAATCAAAGTAAGCTTTTTGGGGCTCACCTGACAGGAAAGGTGCCAGCAGACTGGCCCACTGTGCTTTCGGCCAGTTCTCACACTCGGCAGTCCTTTCAAACGTGGTCAGATAGGCCTCCACATCATCAGCCTCTGTCATTTTCTGCAGGAAGTGACTGGCTCGTATAGAACTAGAGCTGGTTGGAGCACTGACGGCCACATCTCCAACCCGAGCTGCAAGTCTCTGCACCACTTCTGCTAAGGCCTCTCTATCCTGACGCTGTAGTCTCCAATTTTCCTCCATTGCCACCTGCTGCTGTCGGTTGGCCTCCTGCTGAGCCGCTGTAGCTTGCAGCAAGGCTTTAAGCAGATCCTCCATGTCAACAGATTTTTCAGGTGGCTTTGCAGCTGCTTTCACCCAGGACATATATCAAACCCTCAGGGGTGAGTCTCAGTAACTTCACACTGGGCTGTATCTGCATAAACCACCGTTTTCTGCAGGCCTCACAAAGCTGCTGCTTTCACTTATGCGCAGAACGGCCTGCTCGCATTCTCCACCAAGTTGTAACACTGTAGGGGTGCAAGGTGCCTTTTCCTGGGGAATATGGCAGCACGCAGCAGCTGAGGAACAACACAAGTCCAGTTTCTGGTACAACTGACCCCGGCCAGTTTTATTGAAACAGAAAATAAAACAAACCCCAAAATAAAAATACCTTGCCTGTCCGGCACTAACTAAACATAAGATGTTCCTAACTGTCACTAAACAAAACACAGAGTTCTTCAGTACATACTGTATAGCTTACTTGCATCAGAAAGCGTGTCTCTCACACACAGATCCTGCAGCCTTCCCAGGCAGTCTGCCCATACTAATCAGGTTAGAAACACTATATCACTCTTACACAGCTGAAACCCTGATTAGCCCTCTGTGAGGCCAAAGACCCGAACTGGGCACAATGTCTAGAACTCGCCTTATCTCTCTCTCAGAGCCTTTACCCAGCTTTTACAGCAAACTGAAAAGGTTCAGACAAAACAAAAAGCATTTTTCCTAGAAGTTAACATTTTCTAAAACATGTAAGACAAGAACCTGGGACAAATATACCTGCCCTCAAACACTATCCCAGTGTTCTTGTCACAATATATATATATATATATATATATGTGTAGATAGATAGATAGATAGATATATACACATACACAGACACACTAATTTTACGGACCCGGCATATACTGGGTCACCTCAGTCCCCACCCCCGTGCTTGGCTCCACCCAGTTCTGGAAACCCCCCCATGCAAATCCTGCGTTTGCCACTGCTGTGGGCTGCATGATATGGCCACACAGCAATGATGAACCGGGGTTAGGAGAAAGGTAAAGTTAAGGAAGAGAATATATGTGAGCGTATGTGTGGACTGTACAGTGGGGATATAATTGGATAGGAAAGCTTATGAAGGTTATATGAACAGTTCTAGAATTTGATAAGTTTACCTGAATAGGTGAGTTTTCAGGGAATGTTTGAAGGTTTGGAGACTAGAGGAGAGTTTTATTGTGCATGGTAGGGCATTTCACAGAGTAGGTGCAGCCCAAAGAAAGTCCTGCAATCGTGCACGTGAGCAAGTAATGAGTGTGTATGAAAGACGTAGATCTTGTGAAGAGGGAAGAGGTTGGATTGGGAGATATTTTGAGATAAGAGAAGAGATGTACATATGTGTTGTTTGGTTAATGGACTTGTGTGTTAGTAAAAGTATTTTATATTGAATAAGGTAGAATACAGGTAACCAATCACATAGCTATAATAAAATGAGGAAATACAACACAACGGCCGACTTTATCAAACAGATAAAACTAGTCCTGAAAATAATACAGAGTAGGTGAACACAAATAGGTTGAACTCGGTGGACCTTTGTGATCTATCCTCCATAACCCTGTATATCCTTATCCACTAGAAATTTATCTAGCCCATTCTTAAAAGTATTGACTGAGTCCACCATTACAACTCTCTCAGGAAGGGAATTCCAAACTCGTATTGGCCTTACTGTGAAAAAAACCTTTTTGCCTCTGTGTGCGGAATCCCCTCTTCTCTAACCTAAGTTGGTGTCCACGTGTCTTCTGTGTTGATCTTACCAAAAACAGATCCCCTGCAAGCTCTGTGTATTGTCCCCTTAAATATTTATAAATGTTGATCATGTCCCCTCTTAATCTCCTTTTTTCCAGTGTGAACATGTCAAGCCTTGCAAGTCTTTCCTGGTATTCCAGCATCCCCTTAATTAGTTTGGTCGCCAGCCTCTGAACCTTTTCTAGTTCCACAATATTCTTTTTGTAGTAAGGTGCCCAAAATTGTGCGCAGTATTCCAGATGGGGCCTCACTAGGGGGTATATGCAATTGCGGTCGAATTGCCGCAAATGTCGAAAAAAACGGGGCATTTTCGGCACAAAAAATATATTCGACAATGCAATACAGTACTTTTCGACCAAAAAACGGACTTTTCAGATTCGCCTTTTTGAAATTCGACAGTTCACAAATTCGACATGTCTGCAATGGTAAAAATGCGGCTTTTCGACAAAAGTATATTCAATTGAAAAATGTCGATTTGACAACAGTGCTTTTCGACAGTAAATTCGGCAATTTAATTCCGCCTCACTTTGCTGGCGGAATCTAATAAAAAAAATGTAAAACATGTTTTTTTTGTGTTTTTTTTATTGCTAATAGCATATCTATTTATATTAGAAGGGATTAGGTACTTGGTTTGTCTGTTAGGATTTTCAACTATTATTTATATATTTTTTAAAATAATGTTTTTATTTAACTGACAAATTGAGAGAGCATGGTTTTCAGTGGGAAGGGGTGGGAATGGGTTAAAATTCTGAAAAAAAAATGCGTGGGGTCCCCCCACCTAAGCATAACCAGCCTCGGGCTCTTTGAGCCGGTCCAGGTTGTAAAAATACGGGGGGGGGGATTGACTGGGGATCCCCCGTATTTTTAGAACCAGCACCGGGCTCTGCGACTGGTCCTGGTGCAAAAAATACGGGGGACAAAAAGCGTAGGGGTCCCCCGTATTTTTTGAACCAGCACCGGGCTCCACTAGCTGGAGAGATAATGCCACAGCCGGGGGACACTTTTATACCGGTCCCTGCGGCCGTGGCATTAAATACCCAACTAGTCACCCCTGGCCGGGGTACCCTGGAGGAGTGGGGACCCCTTAAATCAAGGGGTCCCCCCCTCCAGCCACCCAAGGGCCAGGGGTGAAGCCCGAGGCTGTCCCCCCCATCCATGGGCTGCGGATGGGGGGCTGATAGCCTTGTGTAAAATCAAAGAATATTGTTTTTTGCAGAAGAACTACAAGTCCCAGCAAGCCTCCCCCGCAAGCTGGTACTTGGAGAACCACAAGTACCAGCATGTGGGGGAAAAACGGGCCCCGCTGGTACCTGTAGTTCTTCTGCAAAAAAAAATACCCAAATAAAAACAAGACACGCACACCTTGAAAGTAAAACTTTATTACATACATGCCGACACACACATACTTACCTATGTTCACACGCCGACTGTGTCCACGTCTCCATCTGTCGACGTCTCCAAGAATCCGGGGTACCTGAAAATAAAATTATACTCACCTAAATCCAGTGTCCTGTTATTATTTGTAATCCACGTACTTGGCAAAAAAACAAACCGCATACCCGGACCACGGACTGAAAGGGGTCCCATGTTTACACATGGGACCCCTTTCCCCGAATGCTGAGACCCCCCGTGACTCCTGTCACAGAGGGTCCCTTCAGGCAATCAGGGAGCGCCACGTTGTGGCACTCTCCTGATTGCCTATGCGCTTCTGAGCTGGCAGACAGCGCATCGCACAGCCGCACCATTATCTTCAATGATGGGAACTTTGCGGTCAGCGGTGAGGTCACTCGCTGACCGCAAAGTTCCCACCATTGAATATAATGGAGCGGCTTTGCGATGCGCTGTCTGCCAGCTCAGACGCGCATAGCCAATCAGGAGAGTGCCACGACGTGGCGCTCCCTGATTGGCTGAAGGGACCCTCTGTGACAGGAGTCACGGGGGGTCTCAGCAACCGGGGAAAGGGGTCCCATGTGTAAACATGGGACCCCTTTCAGTCCGTGGTCCGGGTATGCGGTTGGTTTTTTTGCCAAGTACGTGGATTACAAATAATAACAGGACACTGGATTTAGGTAAGTATAATTTTATTTTCAGGTACCCCGGATTCTTGGAGACGTCGACAGATGGAGACGTGGACACAGTTGGCGTGTGAACATAGGTAAGTATGTGTGTGTCGGCATGTATGTAATAAAGTTTTACTTTCAAGGTGTGCGTGTCCTGTTTTTATTTGGGTATTTTTTTTGCAGAAGAACTACAGGTACCAGCGGGCCCGTTTCCCCCCCCCCCCCGCATGCTGGTACTTGTGGTTCTCCAAGTATCAGCTTGCGGGGGAGGCTTGCTGGGACTTGTAGTTCTTCTGCAAAAAAACAATATTCTTTGATTTTACACAAGGCTATCAGCCCCCCATCCGCAGCCCATGGATGGGGGGGACAGCCTCGGGCTTCACCCCTGGCCCTTGGGTGGCTGGAGGGGGTGGACCCCTTGATTTAAAGGGTCCCCACTCCTCCAGGGTACCCCGGCCAGGGGTGTCTAGTTGGGTATTTAATGCCACGGCCGCAGGGACCGGTATTAAAAGTGTCCCCCGGCTGTGGCATTATCTCTCCAGCTAGTGGAGCCCGGTGCTGGTTCAAAAAATACGGGGGACCCCTACGCTTTTTGTCCCCTGTATTTTTTGCACCAGGACCGGACGCAGAGCCCGGTGCTGGTTCTAAAAATACGGGGGATCCCCTGTCCATTTACCCCCCGTATTTTTACAACCAGGCCCGGTTCAAAGAGCCCGAGGCTGGTTATGCTTAGGAGAGGGGACCCCACGCAATTTTTTTCTGTTTTTTAAACATTTTTTCGCCGTCGGAAAAGTCGAATCCAGGACGCACTTATCCGTCAATTGGTCCGTTTTTAGACAGCGGAACTGTCGAATCCGTTTTTTATTGAATATGTCGAATTCCAGCACCTGCCGGCTGGAATTCGACGGTCGAATTGTGTCGAATTTAAAAACGGGCGAAAAAAAGCCGCAATTCGCCCGGAATTGCATATACCCCTAGGGATTTATATAGTGAGAGTATTTGGGTGGGGTTTGTTCAAACTAAAATCTGAATGGCAGTGTAAACAAAAAGCTGTCCAATGTTTGTGGGCTACATGCAAAAGTAGCCATTATTTACTCCGCACAGAAAAAATATAACCCACCCAAATCTAAATCTCTCAGTCTCTGCACATCTTCTTTACCTGCAGTGCAACATGATTTTGCCCAGTTTCTAACTTTGTTTTTACTTTAGTTATAAACGTAAATCAGGCTGAGTATGTTATTGGGATGCTATAAGTTTTTTTTGTCACAGTGCAGAGAGCATCCTGATAGTCGCTTTACCATACAGAAAACATCCCAATGACTCCTACATAATGCATTGAATATCCCAGTGAATTCTATACAATACAATAAACATTCTAGTGACAGCCATAAAATTCAGCAAAAATCTAATTGACTACCATACAATAGAGTAAACATCCCAGTGACTGCCATACAATAGATAGCATCCCACTGACTAACATACTGTATCATACAGAAAGCATACTAATGGCTGTCTTGTCATACATAGAGAATCATAGTGAGCGCCATACAATGCGGACAACATCATAGTGGCCACCATATAATACAAAGAACATTGCAGTGACTGTTGTAAAATGCAGACAACATGCCAGTGATGGCCATACCATACAGAAAGCATCCTAGTAGCTACCATACCATACAAAGAAAATATTAGTGACTTCTATAACATGCAGAGACTACCCAAATGACCACTATACCATAACCAGAACATACCAGTGCCAGTTATACCATACAGAGAGCATCCCATGGACTGCCATATCATACAGAGTACACCCCAGTGACAACCATACAATATAGGCAGCATCCTAGTGTCATACATTACAGAATGAATCCCATTGAACACAATACCATTAAAAGAGCATCCTAGTGACGCAGAGTTGGGGGTGTTTGTGTGTGTGTCCAAATGATTTATGAGTATTTGCTGGTCTGGATGAATTACTATGTCTATCTGCCTGTAATCTGCAAGCTCTCTGAATCTGTAATGTCATTAACTGCAATGCTAACAACTGAAGTGGCATTCGTCCTATAGAAACAGAGGGAACTTATACTTTTATACTATCCTCCCATTTGTCATAAAGTATGTGACTGGACGGAGTGAATCTTAAAAACTTATTCTAGTACTGTACTTGTCACTAAGTAATGACAGCAATGTTTGCTAGAAGACAGAGAGAATATGAACAGGTATCTAACATCTCTGAGCTTACACTATATGCCTGAAAACTCTGGCACAGAACTCCATCTGACTGGACTGCACCCTCAGTATCTCCGTTGAGATTTGCCTCATTTTGCCAATCATCTGTTATCTATATCACTGTCAGGGATACTACCTTACGACCAGCGCCAATCCTCAGTCAGTAAGGCCAATCTAGGCAGCTTCAGCTTGGCACCTAGGTCCATATGGATTACTATGCTTTACTTTTTTGACATGTAGATTTTCTAGTATTTCCACAAGAGAATGATAAATCTTTTCTCAATGAGCTTATATCAAAGCATCGATCACTATATACAGTAGAGCACAGTACAAACTGCAATGAAAATACAGACCACTGAATAAGTAAATTGGCAATTCAGAAGATAAAACAACTGAACAAGAGGCAACTCACTATGGTGATGCAAGGAGACGCGCGTCTGAAACAGCAAAGGTGTGAATGTGTTTAAGAGCAGCAGCTCCTTCACTCTCAGTAACATATAAATGCCATGGAAACAATTTAGTAAGAGTGGATGAAGGTAAAGTAGAATCATTTCAGTAGTTTCCATTTCAAAATGAAACAGAATTTTGGAGATGATTAAGATGACCTTAAGTGACGAAGGATGGCTAGGAGACTTCCACATTTGTGCTACATCTGCCCTATCTACACTATACCCTGACTCACCAAATAGCATTTGGACTTAAAAACAGAGGGCCGATTTAGAGATGGATGCAATATTATTGTCGAATGTAAGGAGAGATTTTCTTTGCCATTGCGCATGCGTCTAAGTTACTCTCAGCATTTGCCGCAATGGTCTTGCAACAGCGATCGCCGTGAGGATTTATTTGCAAAGTGATTAACAGCCAGAAAGTATTTGCAGATGGTAAGGGGGGAGCAGTGACGCCAATGCAGGCGTGTCGCTACCATAATAGGGGCGTGTCACAGCTTGCAACATGGATCCTGTGTGCAGTTAATATTGCTCCGTCGTCTTCTGACTGTCGTAGGGTTATACAGATGGTCGCATGCATACAGGATTACAGTCTCGACAGCATTTTCATCCATCTCTGAATCAGGCCCGGAGATCAGGTAACAGTATAACAAGGTGAAAGCCAGATCAGAGGACACAGTAATTTTTAATTACTCTTGACAGTAAAGGCCCATACACACTGGGCGATTTTGAGCTCAAAGTAGCTCACTTTTGGCATTTTGAGCTACTTTGAGCTCAAACTCGTCCTGTGTGTATTGGCTAGCGATGAGCGGTGAGTGCTGATGCGCGCTCCCACATCATCGCTAGCCGCCGCTGTTCGTCGGGCTGTTTGTACAGCCAAGTGAAGCACTTTCTACAGTCTCCTACTTTGGAAAGTGCTTCACCCCCGTGGATATCACTGGCACAGGGAAAATAGCTCAGTGTGTATGCACTGAGCTATTTTTCTGCCAGCGATGTCCGATCATCGCTGTGCACACATGCTGGCCAAAAACACCCGGTGTGTATGCACCTTAAATCAAAAACTTTTAACAAGACGAATAACACAGCAGTCCCAAAATATAAGGAAGAGATCTCCTATACTGAAACACTGATGCCTACAATATTTCAAGCAAGACGATCACATATTGTGTAACTTAATCGGGGTAAGGCATAATCTATGGAACAATTTCACATGCATTTCAAAATGATTTGCACACTTAAGAGTACAAAAGGAATTACTATACATATGTTCCCATTGCTCATGTGTACAGATGCAATATGCATCTGATTCCCATCGAAATTGAACCATATATTTATCAGAAATCTCTGTCTGCATGTATTTGTACTAAAAGGTTATTTCCCCCTTCGAGGAACTAGATATAAGCCTGCTCAGAAGGAGTGTGGCAAGCAAAAAGCATTAGGCAGCTTAAACATTTCCCGCACCCAATGACAATTTGAAGATGTTTATAGTTTTCAGTAGGAGGGAGACAGATTGTAGCTGAGAGATGGGGACACCAGAATTCACAGAGAGAATATAAGTTAAGATGGATACATTTTTCAAATTCCAAATACTGAAATGTACTGTAAGTGAGAAATAAAAAAACGAAATGCTCTAAGGGATAATTTCCAGGAGAGTTGCCCCCAGTCAGCCCTCTGCAAAATCTTTAGTACCCACACCCAAAGAGCATCAGGAATCATTTGGAGACAATACCTAGAGAGGGGGTTGAACTTTTGGGGGATCCATAGCATGTGTTAACTAGGAAACCTCAAACAAACAGATTTTTCTAAGTCTACCCAATGCTGGATCCCTGGTTGCAGGAACTAATTGCCAAGTTGCGCAAGAATGCATACAGTACCAAATGGTATAAAGTGAACATGGAAGTATCAGAGGAAGAGTTGGTGGTAGTATATTGATCTAGGTAGGCAGACATAGACTGAATTGTCTCAAGTGACCGTAGTAGGTGCGCTGAAAATCTCCAAGTTCTTACTTGGTTCCAAAGGTGGTGGGGCTTCATACCCAAAGTAAAGGGGCGTGATCAGGTAATGTTATAGGCAAGATCCTAATGGTGTAAGCAGAAGCATCCATTCATTGGATAGAAAAAAGTCTATATGGTAGTAAGTATTGTAAACATTAGAAAAAAAGAAATAGTCAATCACCTCCTGAAACATGGTAGGCCATACTTCATAAAGTTCAAATACAGATAGCAACTTTATAAAACCAGCTGTGGGTAACTCTTCTTAGCTTTTTTAATTTCTTCACAAATCTCTCACACAAAGGAGACCTGCCGGAAGGTGGTGGCATAAACAGAGGCAAAAGTCACCTAATGGTCAATTAAATTACTCACTAGAATAAGCTCTCTTCTGTTCTTATCAGCCACTTTATGGCAAAGGGTAAAAAGAAAGGAAGCATGAAATAAAATGGGAACTCCATATTTCTTAAAATGGCCAATAGCCATATAGCAAACCAGGTTTCTGTGGTCTTTAAAAAGAGAGGACCTGAAAAGTTCTCATAGTTAACCACCATTTATCATGGCAGGTAAACCCTTTAACATGAGAAGAAAATGTAACCATAAATATTATGTAAAAAACATAGAATATTTTAACATTTGCCACCTAAAAGGAAAAGGTAGTCTCCGTATGGGCAGAGGGAAAGAAACAAAAAGAACAATAGAGAAAAAATATTAACATTGCGATAAAACAAACAAACCAGTATATCCGGAAGTATTTGTCAGAAGGTACAGAGTGTGGCAAAATATGTAACATAGGGTAGGCTAGGCCATCTCTACCTATGCAACAAAATGTAATTTATAACTAGTAATCCCAATGAAATATATAAAAATAAATAGCATACATAAATAGCATAGCCAACTTAGGAACCTAATAGACTGTAACAGGCTACTATGTGTATAATAGATAGAATATCATAAGCAAAAACAAATGTCGAAATAAAACATCAGTCAATTAAACAATAAAGTATGTTAAATTAAATGTCCCTAAAGTCTCTTGTTTGGAAAGGCCAAAAATGGCCCTAGTAAGGAGCCCAAAACGGGAAAGGGACGAATATTAAAGTTGGGTATGTCCACAGAAATGGTGATACGGTCTTACCCCATCTGCCACTCAGAGGCAATTAGAGACCGAAGCTTAGGACCATTCAGAGTCACTGTAATGTTCCACTCCTCCAATAGCTTAAAACTGGCTTCAGGTAAAGATACAACATATGTGAAGCCATCTTTCCATATTAGGAACTTGACTGGGAATCCGCAATGGTAAGAGCTATCATTGACTTATAGGACCACCAGGATAGGCTGATAGAATCATCATTTAGTGATTATGGACAAAATCTCTGGAAACAGTTGGATATTCCCGGATGTCACAGTCAGTATCATCCCTGGAAACCTACAGAATCACATCTTTCACCTGGAGAAATGGATTAATAATAAAGTGTCTCTAGGCGATGAAGCTGCCAAATTAACTGGTATGAGAAGACAATAAATCTGACCTATGAGGTGGTCAAAAGAAGGCTGAAGCATCCAAAAAAGCACATTGCGAACGCCTGTAGATGAAAGTTAGATACTGATTCAGGTATCCTTCTGATTTTGATGTTGTTAGCTCTAGAACTGTCCTCCATGTCAGTCAGTTTAACTTTGAGAGTGGAGACCTCCACTAATGTAGATTTGTGAGTTGTAATAAGAATATATTGGGAGGCTACCTGTTCCTGCATTATACGAGCAGTAAGTGGGAATCCAAATCTATTGAATTGCCCAAAGGCGGGGAAGAAGCTTGCACAGTTGGAAAAGATGTTGTAGGGGTACCCCGGTGTGAGTTGGATGAGCAGGAGGGGACTTTCCTGTATGAAGGACCTCATATTTGAAAGCAAATTGTCGGGGACAGAGAGGTCAGTTTTGTATGTTTCTTGAGAGCCAAATTCACACTGGATAGCAAAACAAACGTCTTTGAAAATATAAAGTAGGTACAAGGCAGGGAAAGAAGCTGGTAATGAGACTGATGCACAGATGTGTGTAAACCCGATAGTTTACATACCCTGTACACCAATCAGCAATAACATTAAAACCATCTACCTAATATTGTGTTGGTTCCCCTCGTGCTACCAAAGCTCTGACCTGTTAAAGTATAGACTACACAAGACCTCTGAAGGTGACCTGTGATATCTGGCATCAATACATTATTCTGCCATCAGGAAATACTGTTTTCATAAAGAGTGTACTTGGTCTGAAACAATGTTTAAGTAGATGGTACGTGTCAAAGTAACATCAACGTGAGTGGCAGGTCCGAAAGCTTCAGTAGAACATTGCTCAGAGCATTACACTACTTCCGCCGGATTGCCTTCTTCTTATATTGCCTCCTGTGCCATTTTTCCCAGGTAAATTAAGTACACGCACCCGACCGCACACATGATGTGATGTAAAAGAAAACATGATTCTTTACACTAGGCCTCTTTCTTCCATTGCTCCATGGTCCAGTTCTGACGCTCACGTTCTCATTGGCTGTGCTATCGATGGTGCACATGGTCAGCATGGGCAATCTGGGCTGCAGCAAGCTGCGATGAACTGTGTGTTTTGACAGGTGGTCCTCACTTTGCCGGCGGTCGGGCTCCCGGCGACCAGCATACCGGCTCCGTGATCCCGACCGCCGGCATACCGACAGTTCTTCTCCCTCTTGGGGGTCCACGACCCCCCTGGAGAGAGAATAGATAGCATTGCGCGCCACCGTGTCCGCAGCGTGGCGAGCGAAGCGAGCCTGCAAGGGGCTCATTTGCACTCGCCCAGTTGTCGGTATGCTGGTAGTCGGGATTCCAGTGCCGGTATGCTGGTTGCCGGGAGCCCGACCGCCGGCATAACATACTACACCCTGTTTTTACACCTATCTATCATAGCCAAAATGAATTCAGCAATTTGTACTACAGTAGCTCTTCTGCGGGATAGGGCCAGGTGGGCTAGCCTTCCCTTCCCACTTGCATCAATGAGCCATGGTCTCCCATGACATTGTCGTTAATTCACCAGTTGTCTTTCCATGGACCTCTTTTGGTAGGTACTAACCACTGCATACTAGAAACATCAACAAGACCTGTCGTCTAGCCATCACAATTTGGCCCATGTGAAAGTCGCTCGGATTCTTTGCTTGCCTATTTTTCCTGCATCCAACACATCAACTTCAAGAACTGACTGCTCACTTGCTGCCTACTATATCCCACCCCTTGACATGTGGCTCTGTAATGATATAATCAATGTTATTCTTTGTACTTGCCAGTGGTTTTTATGTTATGGCTGATCACTGTATATTATCTATTTAGCTTTACTCCCACCTATTGACTGCATTTCATGTATGGCTAGACCAGAAATTTAGATCTACATATTCTGGAAGTAATAGCTCATCACGTTGGATGACGGTATACTTCCGTTCACAAGCACAGCTCAGACTATATTGTAAAATCTGTTTGCCACATGGGTTAGATGTGTTTTAATTTGATAATGCTACATGTTTGTTAGATTTTGATAGCTCAGAGTGCTTTCTTCACATAACAAGAAAGCTTATACTCTTTGGAATACAGCTTTTTGTAATAGTTTCCAATATCGACAATATCGTTCAGATCTTGAAAGGAAGAACAGAAAACTTTCCTATTCAGTGTTTTACCTCTCTGCAGTGCTTATCTACAAAGCAGCATATTACAGAAGGTCTTAAAGTCTATTTGTTGCTATTTTTTCTGAGAGACACCCAAGGAGGGTAGCTAATTTGTTCTTCATTTATGCCAAGGACGAATAAAAAAATAATAATAATGGTGAATTATATATTTATTTCCATTGTGTCTCCAATGAGCACTTCCTTTTCCCAGAATTCAGCTACCAAATCCCCCCCTAGTATAGTCTGTTAATTGTACTCTCTAGGGGCCAGCTATTGAATGTAGTCTGTGTTTGCCATCTGATGTATCTAAGGGTACACAGTTGTTACAATGGGCTGCTATCACATGGTTGTGTGCTGGCATTTAGGTTTTGTCACCGGATAAAATGACACTTTCACATGACTTTGTCCTTTTAAATTATAATCGCAATTTATGAATTAGTCCCTTGTCAGACTAATATACTTTATTCCTTTGTCCTCTTAATTAAAATTACATTTATGCAAAACCTGAACTGTAGTGTGTAATCTTTCCCTTTTTATTTGTTATGAGGAATAAGCTGTTTGGACTGAACGTTTCTGTATCTTCTTCTGTCAATCTCAAAAAATTGGAAAGATAAAGGATTTTAAACCATATCTTAAATCTGCTACACCCACCTCACCGTCTCCCTAGAAGGCTGTTCCATTCCCTCTGGCCTCAGCGGTAAGCCTTACAGCAATGGCTGAAATCCAGGACCATCTGACGTTCTGTTGGGGGGGGGGGTGCGCAGAAGGACCAATGAAAAGCTGCAATCACATTTATTGTGGCTTCGTATTGGTTCAACCACTCAAACACCCTTTCTGTAGCTATTCTAAAGTGGTGACCAAAAAATATTTACCACTTCAGGTGATAGTGCAGCTTTAATGTTTTTACAGGTCTCTATTGTGGCATAATGAGACCGTATATTGTGGTGTAAGGCTGTAACAGGCATTTGGGCTGTATGTACCATGCAAGGGCATGTACCTTATGTGCTGATCATTGACTTGTGCCATATTGGAGGATCCTAGTATGCCTCCAGATGTGTTTGCTCTCAAATTAGAAATACATTAAAGTACAGCATGATCCAAGTGGTGCTATTATCATGTGGTGTAAAACCAGCAGATCAGAAATGCCTTGTAGGTGGTGGCTTACTATATGTGTGCAAATGTATGTGGGATGTTTGTCTCTTTTACTGTTCTATGGGAGTGTGCTTGGGGAACTTGTTTTGTGTTTTCATGCAATTTATAAAAACAATATTGCTATGGCAGATGTGTGATACTCAACTGCACCAGCACAATACTGTCTAGGAATATTAAGAGTTAACTGCACTTTGCCAGTTTCTGTAGAACTTGCTACCTGGCTCCCTGGGTCAGACATGCATAGCAGAACTGAAAGCCAGAATTTCAGCTTTTGGTTCCATAACATATACAAATAAGAAAATTAATTATTTAAAAGAAACCTTTAAAGATTGAGAAAGACACTTTACCTGAAACAATAACATTTTCAATGATTGTCATTTGTTATCATGAGATGGAGTAATGATACATGACAAGTGGATAGTGGAAAAAGTAGTAGAAATGCAGGATTAATAATGGGGGGATGGTAGTATTAGTAGTAGGGACACGGCAACGGGGGTAGTATTGTTATATTGATATATGGGTTTGGGATAGTGGTAGTAACTGCAAATTATATCTGGGTGGGGTAGTAATAGTAGTAGAGATGCAGGATTATTGATGAGGAGAAGTATGACAGTTGGGTGGGGGTAGTAGTAGGCACACATGTCAGTTGGGAGTAGCAGTAGTAGGGACACCAGATGACAGCCAGGGGTAAGTATTAGTAATAGAGGATTATGACAGCATGGCGGGGTTAGCAGTAGATGAAGGGACAGATATGACAGCTAGGACATAGTGGTAGTAGTACTGGACACACAGGATGATAGGGGAGAATACTGGGAGCATACCTGTAGCTCCCCTGGGAGATGGGACTCTATCCTCTACCAGGCTGAAATAATGGTAGATGAGCTCAGCTGTACAGTGAGCACAATGTCCTTGGTCTGCTACAAGATCCACTACAGCTTCTTCACCATGACCAAGCTCAGCTCCAGCAGATACAATATGTCACTGTGAAGGCAGTACCTACAGCCTCTGGGAAATGATCTCAGGACAATCTCCTCCTTATATTGGTCATACAGAGTTATTGTAATTTAAGGGGTAAATGGGTAAATGTACAAAAGCTTCTACAACAAGTGGTGTTGTTGCCTATAGCAACCAATCAGATTCTGTATATCCTTTTCTAGAATGCAATAGAGTAATAATAGCTAGAATCTGATTGGTTGCTATGGGTAACATCACCACTTGCCTGCTTTAGAAGTTTTTGTTAATCCACCCCTATGGCTGCCTATAGGCCAATACTTTTACGAGATAAAACATGGGAAATTCTCGCCCATATCCAGCTGTACTACTGGACTACCACAGAATCAATACATGGCCCAAAACATCCAGTGAAGGTCCAGCCAGCTCCTAGCTATAGTGATGGAATGTGGAAGAAATATGTAGTGAACCACACTGATCTCATAAACATCATTTGGTCTTTTCCTGAAACTCATGATGATGAGGATTGAAACTAAACGAATGTGTTCTCTCCACAGCACTATGTGATACGATTTTTCTCTTTGTTTAGGTTCTGTAATCACACCCTAATCCGGCCCATTATGGTAATTCTGTTTACATCTGATGTGACTGTAGCCAGAATTGGGAGAGTGTGTACGGTGGTACAATAATTTTCTTGCGATAGTTTGGGCGGGAGAAGATAGAACATGTATACATGCATATCGGCTGTTGTTTGGGGGCGTTTGATAGTGAGTAGGGTCGATTTGAATGCTCAAATGAAAAGCTTGATTGTATAGATGTGTCCCCAGCTTAAGTTTTCATTTTATAATAAATGGATCTGTTCAGCAAAATAGTTAATGAGTAAGCTAATAAGAGCAAATAACCATTGTATGTAGACACATTTACAAATAAATGTTCATATCCCTAAAAAAACCATTGCAATGTACCTTATTGATTTAACCAAAGTGATAATACAGAAGGGCCAACAGAAACATCTATTAAAACGAAATATGTTTTTGTAAGTTTGAATGTAAAGGACTTCATGTGTCAAAGCTAAAGACAGCTATGTAATTCTTCACATAAAACATGCTATTTTTGGATCACATAAAAACCCAACACATTTAAACAAAGAGATTAAAATCATTAGCAGATTAACTGAATTTGACAGTCTGATCAAATAAACGCATGTTGAATATTTCCACAGGGCAGTTTTAGCTGTAGCCAAACCAAATTTTTGCACTAGACATACATTTTCTGCGTTGAAACATCTTATATGCTGGACGCCAAGTAATGACGTTACTCCAGACAAACAGCTTTTTAACTGATGTACCAACCTCAGACATTTCTGGCACATCTCCCACATCTTCCAACATGTTCTAGTAAATATGGATTCACTTCTTGGAATCATGGTCTGGGACTGCTTTGTATGTCCATAAAATCATGCAACATTTCCGTTGAGAGATGCCTTCAGCTGACTATGAAATTATGAAGTGAATAATACTAGAAGAAAACTCCAACTGAGATAAAATCATCAAAGAGAAATTGTAAACAAAGTTTAGAAGAAAAAAAAAGACACGCAATAAAATGATTCTAATAATTCTTGCAGAATACATACAGCTGTATTTTTATATTTTGATATGCTTTTTATAGGGGTTGGGTATGAAATCCTGGCAGTTACTACACCCCCAGCCTATCCCTAACCCTCCTCCTAATCCTAACGCCTGCACTTACCTTTGGGATCCCTTGGAATTCTAACCAGCGATGGACTGGGGCTCTAAATCGGCCAGGGCATTCATGACCGCGTGCGTGCACTCGTCACGGGGAGCGCATGTGCAGTTTAAAGGAGGGCCTCTGACGTCAACGATGACCACTTCCAGCCTCTTGTGTCGCAAGAATTGTGGATGACCTTGCCTGACGCAAATAGGAAAAATCTTGATGTTCCGGTAATTGCGTATGGTTTTACAATGGGCGTTTTTTCTCTATTTCGGGGCAGTAACTATTTGATCACAGTAACTACTTTTTAGCAGAAACTGCAATCCTTGTTGAATGAGGTCCAAAATTTGCTTCTGTTTGTCACAGGACTGGTTTTGCCTATTACACTGACCATAAATAATTTGAATTGGTTCTCTACCACAAACCCAAGGGCACCCCTGCAAGTGTACCGAGGCACCCCAGGATGCCATGGCACACAGTTTGGTATTGAATTTCTGTTACATGAATAATAATAGCAAGTGCTGGGAAAGCTACAGGCAAATACTGTTTGACCATAAGCACAGCACGATGCGTATGCCTTCTACTGCAAAAAGTTCCCCTTTAACTAAGCTTTAAAGTTTGCAGCCAAAATCAGCTCTTCAGCAGGGGTGCATGATAATTTACTTGCAAAAAATAGCCCTGATATCATGCTGTCAGATGCAGAACCTTGTTAATAATGTCTTAAGACATGATAGGTTCATCAGTTAAATAAAACTCTCTTTCGTGAAATAGCTACGCCAAGTCAAATTAGTAGCTCAGCATGGGTTTTCCTAATCTCGTCTGGTACATTTGTCCACATACTATTCTCCTTTTTTTTTTGCTGCAAGTGCTTAAAGGGGTAGTGTTCCTTTTGTGAACGTTGTAAAAAAAAAACTTCCTAGTTAAAATAATACCCTAGGGGGGCTAGGGTGGGGGCAATCTACAAATCATTAATTATCGAGGATTTGGCAGTACATTGCATTGCTTTACAAATGCTGTTCTTTATGATTTGTAAATCTTTTATATATATTTATACAATGGTCACTGCGATAGCTGCATATACTTTTTGAAACGTTTTTCATTAAACAACAAAAATATCTGTATATTGAATCGCCTAAGCAATATTTTTGTGAGGGCAACTACTCCGCAATGACAACACCGATTTTGATGGTTCTGGTGTCATCTGATAGTGTGTGTGAGGAGGATGTGCAATTAGGTAGCAGAAGTTTGATAAGTGGGCAGGTTGTTGGGGAATAACGCTTCAAAGTTGTTATTTTTCCCCTTAGAAAAATCATTGTGTGTGTGTGTGTGTGTGTGTGTGTGGGGGGGGGGGGGTCGGCTTACGGTCATTAGGTCGACAAGACTCAGGTCGTCAGTCATTGGGTCGACCACCATTGGTCGACATGCACTAGGTCGATGTGGGCAAGGTCGACATGAGTTTTTCACATTTTTTAAAAAATGTTGAACTTTTTCATACTTTACGATCCATGTGGACTACAATTGGGAACGGTAACCTGTGGCGAGAAGCGGTAGTGGAGTGAGGCACCTTGTCCGAAGCCACGAGCCATGCGAGGGGCCCGGTGCACTAATTGGGGTTCCCCCTCGCTTTACGAAGAAAACACCAAAAAAAGTTTTAAAAAAACTCATGTCGACCTTTTTCCATGTCGACCTTGTTCATGTCGACCTAATGACCATGTTGACCTAGTGCATGTAGACCAATAGTGGTCGACCTTATGACTGTCGAGACCTAAATCTTGTCATCCTAATGACCCATACATTTTTTCATTTACTTTTTGAGCTACTGTATGTGGTTGACTAGTTTGCATTAATTTTTGCTATCATAAAGACCAGGAATGTTTTATTTAATAATTAGCAGCAAACAACTACTATACATCGAGGTCATTGGTGAACACATACTGTATGGCTCTAAGGTAGTTCTTTATAAACATGTTTAGTCTGAAAGGCGTAATTACTGTTAGACTAATGTTATCATGAATTTGAATAATCGGAGATCCATCAAGCTATAGGAATGTGTAAGCAGTACAGATCGTGTACCATGGAATACTGTGTTTGACCTTGTACTTACCTATGCTAGGCAGCTGAGTATTGTCCTCTGTTGTTAGCTGGTGCGGACACGGACGAGACTCCCTGCAGTGTTCTTCAATAGGATTACAGGCAGGAAGTCTTCTTTGCAAACAAAACAAAATCTTCAGCTCTGATTGTCTTATACATACCTGAATGTTTTAGTAGCTGTTATAAAAATGTGTAAAGGGGGGTACACACAGAGAGATCCGTGATTAAAGTCTAAGCAATCTGACTAGATTGCTTAGAAGTTAAGCACGGATCTCTCTGTGTCTATGCCCCACAGCCATAGCGATGCACGGCCCCGCGCCTTGCTATCGCCGGTACTAGATTGGCCTGGCACAATCTAGTACATCGCTCATTTTCGCAGCTGGGTGAAATGAGCGCCCCCCCTCCCCTCTTCCTCAGCACACATTGCACTGTGCTGAGTGGGGGAGAGATGTGTGCTGAGCGGTCTGTGCTAGACCGCTCTGCACAAATCTCTACACGTGTGTATGGGGCTTAAGTTAGACAGTCCTTTTAATTAGTGCAGCACTTAGATTTGTTTTGTATGGTTCTCCGGTATCCATCAATCCAGTAGCCATTTGTAGATATACTGGAGCGCACTCTGTGTCAGTGCTGATTTTGCATTCATCCATCATATTGAGTCATACAAAGCTCGGTCATATCTTTCTTTGCAAGAAGTTGGGCATTTTGGGCCAGCAATAATGCAGGCACATGGAACCGCCCTTTCTTGTGGGAGTTTCATGACATCTATAAATTGCTTCATGCTATTTGATGTGATTATGAGAAATGCGTGTGGGGTGCATACGCCTGTTTCTGTTGCATGTCAGGCACCTAGCATGTAGCTAGTGCAAGTGCCGCCACTAATAGCAATGATGTGATGCTTGTGTAATATCACTGGGCTTCCACCTGCAGGCGCACAAACCCCCACATTCATAATAATAATTTTATTTCTAAAGTGCTTTTCTCCAACAGGAGTGACTTTACAGACATAAAAAAACAGCACATAGTATCAGGAATTAGTATCACAGCAAGTAGAAAACCAAAAAGAAGAAAGAAGACCTAGAGCATACAGTAAGCATAATGCAGGGAGGGTGCAGTCATTTTGGGTAATAAATTACCCAGGTTATATATTTCACCCACAAAATGTATCAGCTGAGGCAGCCATTTTGGTCACATTACGTAGAATTACCCTGGATGGGAATAGGTCACGCCTAGAAGAGATGACACAAAATGGGTGATTGCAAAGTCCTAATGCTCTGAGTAGGATCCTTACATAACTGTCAGTTCCATGTACTTTTCATCCAACCTATGAACGTACTGGGTGGGGCAGCCATAATGGGCACATTGTGGAAGATAAGCCCATGCAAAGACCTGAGGCATATATGGGAAAACTGATAGGTGTGTAATATGATATACCCTGTAGGAATAGATTAACATATAGTACATCCTGTCCATGGAGGTACCATCCGAGGCAGCCATCTGGGGAGCACTGCGTAGATTGCTACTGGCAGGGTGTGAAAGTAGTAGAGGTAGAGTATAGCCAAGGATGGTTTGGTATGGAAAACCAGCCAGGAGAAATTTCTGGGAGCAGCCCTAATATAGGTCAGGTCTGTCAAGGTGGGTGGATACTCCCTCCTCATAGAGCCTGACACAGCCTTCCTTTATGCTAAGCCCTTCCCTGGTGTACATCCATGCATCCAAATGTGCAAGTGCCTACAGACGCTGCAATACATCTTGGTACGTCGTTAGACGCCACTGTTTGTTGTACCATCTGGTAAGTGCAGATCATCCATTTGAGTATGGCGTTAAATGTGAGTGGTTCAGCGTCTCTGTACGCAACCAGTTTTAGCAACACTCCCGCAAAACTCCAACTACTCTGCTACATCTGAGTCTGATTAGCCAACTCCCTGTAACCATACAGGAATACCCAACACATTTTCTAATGCACTTCTTTGTGCGTCTGTATTAATCTGTACTGCACCTCTGTACGAACATCCTCAGGATTTACTCGCGGTGCGACTCAGGTGGAAAACACTCTCTAATGTGTCCAACATCACCACTGATCAGACTTAGAATCAGGCCCATAATACTGTATACAATACCATAGTGGTGCTTGCTATATAAATATACAAAAAAAGGGACCATCATATTTACATAGTGTCATTCCCCTTCTATCTGCTGAAGTCACCCATTATAAAAACATTCATAGGTGCAATAAAAAAAAAAGAGCAATTATTGAAAATGAAACATTCTGTTCGGCAGTGATAAGTTCATAGTTAGCAGCTTGTGTGACTTTATGGTGAACATCACACCAAAAATCTATCTATCCATCTATCTATCTATCTATCTATCTATCTATCTATCTATCTATCTAATCTGATTGACTCTTTAAAATTGAGTCAAACCAGTAATCCCCTTGAGGTGCGGGTGACAGAAGACCATTTTGTGAGTGAGCATTATGTTTCTTCAGCACAAGTTAACCTTTTCTCATTTAGTCCGTATCGGGAGAGCTGTCCTTTGCAATTTTCTGTGTACCCGATAAGTGTCTTGATGCAATGCATCATGGATGTGAAGCCTAGTACATCCCACCCATGTACATGTAATTAGGTAATTAATAAGATTACTGTACACAGAAATGAAGTGGTTGTATAAAAAGTATAAAATGTGCTGGAAACGCTTTACCACCTCTGTTTTTGGGGTCCCAGTGGCCCTTGTCCGCCAGCTCTCCTCTCCCTCTTCTGATGCTCAGCTCCCATCTCTTTCCTCACATGCCCAGTTCTCCTCTCCCTCTTCAGATGCCCATCTACCTCCTGAAATGCCCATCTCCCCTCTCCCTCTTGACATGCCCAGTTTATCTTTTGTTCTTTTGATGACCAGCTCCTATCTTCCTCCTAACATGCCCAGCTCCGCTTTCCTTCTGATGCCCAGCTCCCCTCTCTCTCCTAAGATGCCCATTTCTCATCTCCCTAATGACATGCTCTGCTCCCTTCTCCTTCCATCTGACATGCCCAGCTCACATCTCCCTCCTGACATGGCTAACTACCCTCTCCTTCTTCTGATGCCCAGCTTCCCTTCCTCCTAACATACCTATCTCCTGTCTCTATCCTCCGACGCCCAGCTCCCCTCTCCCCCCTTCCTACACAAATGCCGACCGCATGCATTCCCAGGTTAGGGCTTCCCACCACCGCTGCAATTAATACCAGCTATCCTCTCCCTCTTCAGATGCCCAGCTCCCATCTCCTTCCTGACATGCCAAGATCCCCTTTCCCTCATCAGATGCCCAGCTCCCCTCTCCCTCCGACATGCCCAGCTCCCCTTTCCTTCTAATGACCAGGTCCCCTCTCTTTCCTCAGATGCCCAGCTCCTATCTCCCTCCTGACATGCCCAGCTCCCCTTTCCCCCCTTCCTCCTCAGATGCCGGATGCATGTTTTCCCTGTTCTGGGCTTTCCGCCGCCACTGCAGTTAACTTCCCCTTCCCCGCTGCATCCCACGGGCATTGACAGCTTCTGTGGCAGTCTGATAAACTCTCACTCCAGCCTGCACCTGTTCAGCTCCTCCATCCAACTCCTACACTACCTTATACACTATTAAGGCCAAGCTCTGGTATATGTGCCAAGTGGAATCTATGATAAATATCTTACGGAATTCCTTTAACTCCCTCAGGAAGGTTTGGGAACCTTGGAACTCCTTTTACAACCTTAAAATACCCTTTTTGATTTCATTATATACCCTTCTGGATTTCTTCTGGAATTTTAGTTATTTAGTTCAACTATTCTGCCCTCCTCCACTTTGTCCCCATGACAAAACCGCATAGTCATATAATTGATGATTTCCAGTATGTAATATACAGTAGATCATTAAGGTTAGGTTCAAATGAGGGATGTGACTTTCAATTACGTAGTTCGCCTTTTATTTTGGTTTAAACTTTATACTTAATGATGTAGTCTAGTCATGAAACGGTTCATTTCAGTAATTCTGTACATTGGTAAGCAATTACAAGCATAGAATCAATAGTAGAATAGCTCACAATGGGGTCTCTTCATGAAGCAGTGAAAAGAGTGGAGAAGTTGCCCATGGCAATCAATCAGCATTAAAGTAACAGTTATCAAGTGTATTCTATAAAATTATACGTAGCAGATGGCTGGTTGCCATGGGCAACTTCTCCACTGGCTCACTTCTCCACTGTATTCCCTGCTACATGAATAGACCCCAATATCCCAAATAGGAAACTGTTCTCTTGTTTGCAATAATAATTCTGTATTATTGTTTCGTTTAGATAAGAGAGTTTCAGCTACCGAATAAAGGGACTAATCCAGTGGTTCCCAAACATTTTTGAGTCACAGCGCCCTAGAGTATCAGAATTTTTTTCACGGCACCCTTAGGCCAAAAGTTTCTTATTGAGAAATTTTGAAAAAAATATGAAATTAAGTAAAATGTGCTTATATGTCATCCTTAGATTCAATTATGTGGTGAGGGACAGGATCCACTTCTGGTTGTCCACATCATTTATGATTGGAAGGCACCAGCACTGGTTTTGCCTATTACATTGACTATAAATATTTGAATTGGTTCTTGACCACCAATCCAAGGCACCCCTACAAGTGTTCTGAGGCACTCCAGGGTGCCTAGGCACACAGTTTGGGAACCACTGGACTAATCATTACTGATCGCTTAGGCGATCCTATGTGCAGTTTTTTTACGATGGTGGGGAAAGCGCACATGCACAGGACCCGTTCTGCACATGTGCAGAACGGGTCCTGCGGTTGGGGCACAAATATACGTTCGCCTCTGCCTGATTGAAAGGCCGAGGCGATCGCGGGGAGGGGCGGGGGTGGCCGGCTTTTGGGAAAACATGAACATGTTGTTCCCGTTTTCGGGGAGTGGCAAAGGCCAAGGGAAGCAGGCCCTCATTCCGAGTTGATTGCACATAGCAACTTTTTGCTGCTCGTGCGATCAACTTGACGCCGCCTATGGGGGAGAGTATTTTAGAATAGCAGGGCTGCGATCGCTTGTGCAGCCCTGCTACGCTAAAAAAGTTTCCTGCAAAACAAGACCAGAGTCAGACTTACTTACCCTGTGCGACGGATCCAGTGATGAAGGTCCCGGGATTGATGTCAGACATCCGCCCTCCAAACACCTGGATCCACCTGCGTTTGCCTCACCACACCTTAAAAATGGTGAGTATTCGCCCCGGAACACCTCCCGGCTGTCAGTCTTCATGCTATCGCTGCTGCGATCACTTTCTGCGCTCGCAGCGTCGCTACCCGTTGAGCAACGGCGTGCATGCCCGTTGTGGGCACTGCGGAGCCGCAGTCCCAACCCGTTCGCACCACAGCGAAGAACCGCTGCGTGCGAACAGGTCGGAATGACCCCCGCAGTTTCCTTAGCCCCGCAAACCACACTGCAAAGGCAAGGCTGAGCAAGCTGAAGCTTACTCACTCTGCTGTAGCGGATGAACATTGCGACTTTCATCTAATATGCGATTGCATTGCAAATGCAGGGAGCAGGTGGTATGCACCTCCTCCTGCATTTACATTGCTAAGGATTGCTGCGAGCAGCTTTGCATTTGCAATCCTTAATGAATCAGGCCCAAAATCTGTTTTATCAGAACGCAGTATTGTTAGTTGTATTTGAATAGGCATGTGTTTGACTGAAAAATTAGGCTGTAGTTTGAAACCAGTCCTAAAGTATATGGAAGTCCCTGCGAGTATCCTGTCTTTGGCTCATCGCCATTTTGGGAAGGGTGTGAAAATGTGTACCTAAATGTCAACCAATGTGTTGCTATCCCAACTTTCTCAGTCTAACACAGGATATTTGATGGGAAAACAACTTCTATGATTTTATATTTTTTTTATCTCTTGTCAATTATCTAGGTTTTATTTGGGGATAGAAGGGTCCAGGGGTGTCTTCAGAGAGGAGGATGCCGTGTTCAGCCTCCTTCTGAACCCCCTCCTCTCCAGCTGACAGCACTCATGACTGTGGGCACTAGGGTCACTAGGGGACCCTAGTGCTGTCCCAGCATCTAGTGCGCATGCGCAGGTCTCCGGGAGAATGGTGGCGAGGCCATTTTCCATTGATTTTACTTCTGCATATGTGCGAAACACTGGGAAAATGGCCACTGCATCATTTTCCAAGAGATTCTTTATCACTGCTGCTGAGATGTGGGACTCCGGAGGGTAAGTAATGAAAATAATGTGGGCCTGTGTGCACTGCACACACAATGCTCCCATTTAAAAATGCCAGTGACAGGGGCAGTCTATTATAGGACACTTATACAGTTCTATGAGACAAAAAATATTTTTTCAAATGTCAGTGTATTCTCTAATATGAAAGAAGACTAGCAAAGTCCCCAGGCAGTAAAATGGGTTAACAACATCTCCTGGTATTCACGATGACCTTGTTCAACAAAACTCCATGACCTTGCAGTTTCTCCTCTCTTTCAAGTGCTTACACTTTCCAACTTTATAATGGAGCAAAAGCATTTGTGTCTCTCTACTGTACACAGCTAGATGCTGACATGTTAAGCATCCCCTGCGGTTTACAATAACTATTGGGGATGTGGACCTCCCCCTGTGTTCTCATTATGCCAAATAATGCCTTGTGGAAATGATTCTCCTAATCCTTTCTTCTGGTTTTGCTCAATCCCTAAAAACATTATAAAACCAATCCAATTAAAAGTCATTACCTCTTATGTCCGGTCTCCTTTTAAAATCTTTATTTGAAAATTGTTATCTTAGCTATGTTCCAAAGACGGACATTTTACAGGACAAGTAGCTATAAAAATACATTTGTTTTGCTGATGTTATTTATTTGCTCGTGTGGTTGATACAATACCAACATGTGTTAGCGAGAGAAATGGGATTAGATATACAGAAGCAGCTCACCCCATCCACTGTTTGATTCAGCATTTGTAATCTAAATATTGTTTGTGGTGATTCACCAAGACTGAAATTTGTAACTTATCTTTTATTTCTAAGGTGCTGGTGGAACCCATACATGAGGCAGCTATCTAATATGTTAAATACTCGATTCCTAGATTCCAACCAAAAAATTATTAGGCTCAGTGAACTGGATTTTAAATTTAACAGATTCTCAGACGGATCGACAATTATTGATGTCCACCAATCAGTGGTTTTGATTGGCAATTCGTATTGGCATCAGCAGACAGGAGCAGATCTACTATGAAACTAATGAAGCTTAAGCTTCAGGGCCCCTAATCCCGAAGGGGGTCATTTTCACCTCTTATTTTTATGTACTGTATGGCTATAGCTCATCACCAATAACACCATGACAGCCAGGCTTCTAGTACAGCATAGCTGCTATTACAGCTTGGATGTACCGCTGGAGCTGCTGGGAGTTGTAGTCTAAGGGGTACATTTACTAAGCAGTGATAAGAATGGAGAAGTGAGCCAGTGGAGAAATTTCCCCATCAACCAATCAGCAGCTCTGTATCATTTTATAGTATGCAAAATATAGATGTTACTTCAGTGCTGATTGGTTGCCATGGGCAACTTCTCCACTGGCTCACTTATCCGCTCTTATCACTGATTAGTAAATGTCCCCCTAAGTCTGTGATTTGTGCTCTGTAAATAGTGTGAAACGTGTATCCATTTTAAATTACAATTCCCGACAGCCTGCAGAACTTCTCTTTGTGAGATGGCCCGTCCTAAGAATGAGTCTGGGAGCAATGAAAGGTGAGAAGGAGCCAGGCACAAGGAGGCGTCTAATACAGTGATTTTGCTGGTGCTGAGCTGTGTGTGCTGTCTGTTAGTTGTTTATTGAAGAGAAGGGTTGGGGGAAAGCGGGGTAAGGGAAGAGCGTGCTGTGAGTTGATTAATGTAGTGGAGGTTCCAAGAGGTGATTATTGAAAGGAGGGTGCCTGTGTACTGATTACTGAATGGGGGTTCTGGTATGTGATTATTGATGGGGGAGAGTGCTGTGAGAGGTAGACATTAAAGGGGCCAGGTGGGGATGCTGTAACTGGACCTGCCCCCAGTGGTGCAAGTAGAAAAAAATTCTTAGTGGTACTGTGTGTGCGTGTCAAAGGCACGTGTGTCAAAAATTGATGTGGCCACATGTCACACGGGGCGTGGCCAATGAAAATGCCTGATACATATATGGGCAGCCAATCAGGAGCCGCAGCTGCCGATCCGCAAGCTCTGGTCGGCTAACGAACCGGCGCCTCATTTGAGATTCAAGCCGCCGCCGGGGTCCCGAGTTCACTGAGGATTGAAGGTCAGGAGAGGTGCTATGCTCTCTTCCCCTCACACAGCAGCGGCTGCAAGCATGGCGGTCGGGCCGGCGGTACTGTGTACCAGCTGTCAATTTCTTACCAGGACACAGTACTGCCATACTTGCTGCACTGCCTGCCCCACAGACTCTCGCTTTGTCACCCACCACATCTGCTCCGTAGACTCTCTCACCCCATCACCCACCAATTCTTCCCCCGCAGACTCTCTCACCCTTCCAAATGCCTGACCTTTCCCCGTAGACACAGGTGGTGAAAGAGATACTGTATGGCCCATTTTCAAGGACTTCACCCCATCACCCCATTTTTGCAGGGTCAGGAAGGCCCTTTCAGTGGCAAATGAGGGATTTTTAAAGGGGGATTTTCATATGCTTAATGAAGTGTTTTTTCACTACCACCATGTCACCTCCCCCACCATGTTCTCTCCCAGCCACTGTGTTACCCTCCTTCCCCGTGTTCTCTCCCAGCCACTGTCTGACCCTCAACCCTCCTGTTCTCTTCCAGCCACTGTGACCCTCCCCCCTCGTGTTCTCTCCCAGCCACTGTGTGACCCTCCCCCCTCGTGTTCTCTCCCAGCCACTGTGTCACCCCCGTGTTTTCTCCCAGCCACTGTGTCAGCCCCCTCATGTTCTCTCCCAGCCACTGTGTCACCTCCCCTCGTGCTCTCTCCCAGCCACTGTGGCATAACCCCCCCTGTTTAACCCCCCCCCCCTCTGTGTTCTGTCTCAGCCACTGTCACCGCCTGTGATCTGTCCCAAACACTGTGTCCCAACCACTGTGTCACAACAACCCCTCTGGTTTTTGTCCTAGTCACTTTGTCACAATCTCCCCCGTGTCCTGTCCCAGCCCCACCTGTGTTCTCCCCCCGTCTCACCATTGCATACAGTTTCCCCATAAATCTACTGTGCTTATCTGATCCAGCAGCAGCCTCTTTAGTGTCTGGGATGAGCCTGTCCCACTGCAGGCATCCTGCTGAATCCTCCTCAATGCCACTCAAGTCAGTCTTCCTCGGCACCCGTGCAGTGCGGAAGTGATTCCCGGCTGCCAGCAGACAGCGTCTCTCACTGGCCCAACCCCTATGCTATTGGTTGCTGAACCTCCCGCTCCGCCCTCATCAGTCACATGCATTCTAGCTCCTGCTGCAGCCTCACTTGACTGACTGCCCGGTCGCAGCTTTGGCTCACAAACCCCCCACCCCCCACAGCGGACGGTGGTGCTACGGTGATGGATTGGCAGCAGTGGGGGTTTTCAGGTACACGGAAACCCCCCCTGCATGCGCCACTGCCTTTGGCCCTTGTTGGATGTTTCTCTATTATTGCTGGTTGTGAAGGGGCCCCCATAACAGTTCAAGCTTCAGAGCTCCAAAAATGTAGGTCTGCCACTGTTGCCATAGAATGGGGAATCATGGCTTAGGAGGATATCCAATTACAGCGAGTAATGATATCGCTCGGGCTATCCTATTTGCCGTGGCTTATTGGGGCTTTTGTCACCTGCCTCAGTGCTGGCTACCCTCCTGAGAGCTCCGTCATGGCTCCCTCCAGCACCAGCTCTGTTGTAAGAGGACCCGTCTGACCGTGGCACTCGTGGTGGATGCAAGTCACAGGGCTGAGCGCCAGCTTCCAGGGGGCCCTCCCTGCTGTCCCCGGCTGCTGCAGAGGGACACTGACTGGAGCGGTTGCCATGGCTTATCAGGGATTTTGCTTCTCCTGCCTCAGGCAGGCACAGGAAAATCCCGATAAGTGCCAGCTTTTCGGGGCTTTGGCAGCGAAAAACACACAGGTTTCACAGAACCTGTGTGGTTTCGGCTGAAATTTTTTTTTTTCACAGGAGATCTAATTGGATACCTCGTAATATAAATATCGGTGAAACATCTGGAAAAATTGCGAAAAATACCAATTTTTCGCTCCTGATGTTTCATCGCAGTTACTTGGATACCCCCTTAGATGAATTGCCTGCATAAGATGCACTATATAGACAGATACAGACAATAAGAAAAGTGACATAGATACATAATAAGATTAGAACATGCCAAATGTACAATTGCATAAAAAAGACATGAGGAGAAAGGGCCCTGCTCGCAAGAGCTTACATTCTAAAAGGGCAATGCCAAACAGAGCTTAACAAATCACAGTTTATACTAATTTTCTTGCTTAAACCAGTAAATCCGTGCGCTGCCTAAATTTCTACATATTGCATCTACAAACTAGGGGAGTAAGAGTAATTTACATTTGGAATATTTTGTGCACTGAACGTTTGCGGCAAAAGATACACACAATAAAGCATACTTGTATAAATTCAGTCAGATAATAGTATATGCTAATGTCACCTTACCTTATTTGTACACAATATAATATTATGATGGAGTGTTATACACAACAGATAATATTGTTTGAGTGGTTATAAATAAACACGTAAAGGTCCGTACACATTAGACAATGTCGCTCTGTGAGCGATGTCGTCTAATGTTTCCCCTCCCGGGCCGGCCGGTCGGCGGCGACTGTACACACTAAGCGATATGACCGCTCATATCACTCAGTGACATCATGTCTCCGCCAGCCCTCCGCCAGCCCTGTTTCCCCTATGGGCCGCGAACCGTTCGTCGCTGGCGGCATACACACTTGCCAATAAAATGAGCAACGTCGCTCAGGGAGGGGGAAAATGAGCGACGTCGCTCATTTTATCGGCAAGTGTGCATGGGCCTTAAGTCATGCTTCCAATATAAATGTAATTAAACATAAACAGAAATACAAATTACATTAAATACAAGTATCTGCTGTTTTCTACTCTAAAATTTAAATTTTAATCATGTTTCCTGCAGTAGTCCAAATTGAAATATTACTTAAGCAATGCTAATAGATGTCGGGGACTTGCTATAATATAGTAGCAATGTTAATGAATTAAGTACTATCAGCTGAAGGGGTCAATGCACAAACAGAAAATAAGAAGCAACTAAGTAATGTTACTGATAGTTGTTATATTCAACATTTATGCTACATGGACTGAAGAGGACATTGGGGGTCATTCCGAGTTGATCGTAGCTGTGCTAAATTTAGTACAGCTACGATCATTCACACAGACATGCGTTGGCATGCCCAGCACAGGGCTAGTCCGCTCCGCATGTCAGTGCCGGCCTCCCCGCAGAAGTGCAAGGGCATCGCACAGCGGCGATGCCTTTGCACTTCAAGAGTAGCTCCCGGCCAGCGCAGCTTTAGCGTGCTGGCCAGGAGCTACTCTTCGCTCCCTGGCCCGCAGCGGTTCCCACGAAACGGCGGGCAAACGCCGCCATTCCGCCCCCTCCCGCCCAGCGATCGCCTCTGCCTGTCAATCAGGCAGAGGCGATCGCAGCCCTGCTACGGCTTTCGGCCATCTGGAATGCACCGGCACATGCACAGTAGGTACCCGTTAGCTCGGCTGCGACAAAAAGCAGCGAGCGAATGGGTCAGAATGACCCCCATTGAACCTAATTCAAGGTTGATTGCAAAATAACATTTTCGCCTAATGGGCAAAACCATGTGCACTGCAGGGGGGAGGCAGATTTGGGTTGGTTATTTTGTTTCTGTGCAGGGTAAATACTGGCTGCTTTATTCTTACACTGCAACTTAGATTTCAGTTTGAACTTTGAACACACCCCACCCAAATCTAACTCTCTCCGCACATGTTATATCTGTCCTACCTGCGGTACACATGGTTTTGCCCATTAGAGAAAAATGTTATTTTGCAATCAACTTTGAATTAGGCCCATTAACCGGTAGCAAATGTCCCATCAGGTACTTGAGGTACATGCCTAGGGGCGGCACTTGTTTGAGGGAGGAACTTAGATGCTTGTGTTGGTAACGTCAGCCCAAAAATTAGCAGTAATTTCAGAATATTTCCACTGTACTGTTTCATGTGCCATCTGGAATTGAGTGTAAATGGGTAGCACATGCATATACTGCCCCTGTAAGTTGCCCCACTTAGTAAATATGTAAACATAATAAAAAAAAGTCATAGTCACTGGCTTTTTTTATTTTTAGGTTAAATTGACTAGCATCAAATGAGGATTTACAACCAATCAATAAAAATAATAAAACTAGGCAGGCAGGAAGCGGGTATTACTGTTGTGCCTAGGGGTGCCCTCATCCCTAAATCCACCCCTGACATTAACACCTACATGTTGGGAGTAATAAATGGGTTAGTGAGGGCTGTGTGGGAGTGTTTTTATTTATTAACATTCTACAGTGCTCTGAGGCTCCTGGCTGTAGTTTCATATTTTCTTATTTGGAGTACAGGTGCCAGCGGACCCTTAATGTCCAGACAAACCGGCACTTGTGGTTTGACAAGTGCCATTATGCCCAGACAGCCATGCAATCATGCCCTGGAACCTGTAAAGTACACTATTATTTAACCATTTATTGACACTATTATCTGCACCCAAAGACCGGAAGGTGCAAAGAAGTGCCATGGGCATTCAGACCAGGGATGGTTGTCCTTACGGAGGGGGACCCCATTATTTTGGTGGTCCACACTTCTCTATGGATTCCTAGGTCATTGAAATCCGATGGTTGGTGATGGACTGCAATTCTTCCTAGATGCACATCTGCAAATCCGACTTTACCCCTACTGTAGGTGTTCTAAAAGAATTAGCAGAAAAATAATCCCACCACCCAATAATAGTCCCATCAAAATTGGTTGGTTTATTACTGGTTATAGTCAGAGCCGGATTAAGACCATGGGGGGCCCTGGGCACTTAAGAGAGTGGGGCCCCTAATAGAGAAGGCAGAAAATAAATATATATATATATATATATATATATATTAGTATGTTCCCTTAGTGCGCTCTTATTATACACTACTGAAATGTCTAATTACTTTATGTCAGTTAGTGTCTGAGTTTACAAACATAAATACTATTATATTTCCAAACGGGAAAGCAAGCTTCAACACAGAGAGAATCCTTTGTCGGTAAGGATCAAAAATAGATAAAAGAAGAAATATCTCTATGGAGCGCTCTTATTCTATAATCTGATATAATTAGATAACTGTTGGTGGATGTTATATAAAGAGAGGATGACCTTACACATTTATACACCCATATTAGAATCACATATATCTCTTTATTAAAAGATTTTGATTTAAAACTTATCATAAAACTTTTCCTTTTCTTTTACATTGGAGATACAATTGTATATTTCAACATTATTTGTATAAGGAAAAAAACAACAATATAATGAGCTTTCACCCAACGCGTTTTGTCTATATCGACTTCTTCAGGGGTGTTTTCTAAATAACAGCTCTCTGTTTATATTGGAATAACTGTAGTATTCAAAAGGTATGAAGTTCTAATTGAACCAAAGTTGTACTGAAAAATATTTATTACCAAGTTGAAAAAACTTGAAGAAAATTATTCCCAGAATATGATAGCGTTTATTGGGATTCCTTATTATAGGCCACCTAATGAATTTATTCTTCTCCAGCATGTAGATATATATTTCATTCATTTTTATTGGCTCATTGGGTTGGCATTTCCTCAGTTTTTCAAAGTATCAGTGAAGTCCAACAGAAGGGATCCACTTGTAAACTTAGGATAAAAATATCCCTTTAATTTTCCAGCAGTTGTCCTATAGGTCTGCCTGCATAGGTATCCAATATTGGATACCTATGCAGGCAGACCTATAGGACAACCTTTTGAATACTACAGTTATTCCAATATAAACAGAGAGCTGTTATTCAGAAAACACCCCTGAAGAAGTCGATATAGACGAAACGCGTTGGGTGAAAGCTCATTATATTGTTGTTTTTTTCCTTATACAAATAATGTTGAAATATACAATTGTATCTCCAATGTAAAAGAAAAGGAAAAGTTTTATGATAAGTTTTAAATCAAAATCTTTTAATAAAGAGATATATGTGATTCTAATATGGGTGTATAAATGTGTAAGGTCATCCTCTCTTTATATAACATCCACCAACAGTCATCTAATTATATCAGATTATAGAATAAGAGCGCTTCATAGAGATATTTCTTATATATATATATATACACACACACACATATACATATATATATATATACACACATATATATATATATATATATATATATTTGCCTCCCCAAGCAGCACACCCCCTGCCACACCGCAGATCGGATCTCTCTTCCGATCCGATCTGCGGTGCTGTGCTCCCCGTCTCCCGTCCTCACTGCAGGAGCGGGCGCACAGACAGTCGCGCCGGCAAAAAGGGTGTGTGTCTTTGTCGAAATGGGCGTGGCTCTGCGTGGAGGGCGTGGCAGTACAGGAAAAGACTACCTTATACCCCAGTTTTGCAACCTGCACGCCCAGATGTTGGCCACCACAGGAAAGAAAAATAATCCTGATTCATGCCCCTTACATTATTTGTCATTTTTCCTCCTTATAGTAATGCCCAGTATACATTATGCCACATACTGCAATGGCCCTTAGACATTATTCCACACACAATAATGCACATGACACAATATGCACACACTGTAATGCCCCAGACACATTATGCCACACACCGTAATGCCTGTGACACATTATGACAGGAATCGCAATGCCCGTTATACATTATGCTACACACTGCAATGCCCCTGATACATTATAGCACATACAATGTCTGTGACACAGTATGACACACACCACAATGATCCCGAGACATTATACCACATACCACAATGCCCGTGATATAGTATACAACACACCGTAATGCCTGATACATTATGACACACACCGCAATGTCCGTGATACATTATGCCACACACCGTAATGCCCATTACACATTAAGTTCTACAGTAAGGCTTCTAATTACTTTTAAATTACCTGCTCGTTGCCAGGGGTTTCATGCTCTTGGTTCCATGCACGGTGCCAGGGGTTTTCATGCTCAGGATGTCATGCTCGTTGCCAGGGGTTTCATGCACTGGGTGTCATGCTCGTTGCTAGGGGGTAGTACTTGTTGCTAGGGCCATGCTCCCAGTGCCACATATGCCCCCAGTGCCAGATATTCCCCCACAGTGCCAGGTATATGCCCCTAGTGCCAGATATTCCCCCACAGTGCCAGGTACATGCCCCCAGTTCCACATATGCCCCCTCAGTGCCTGCTCCCCCCAGTGCCAAATATTCCCCCACAGTGCCACATATGCCCCCTCAGTGCCTGCTCCCCCCAGTGCCAAATATTCCCCCACAGTGCCAGGTATATGCCCCCAGTGCCAGATCTGCCCCCCACAGTGCCAGGTATATGCCCCTAGTGCCAGATCTGCCCCCCACAGTGCCAGGTATATGCCCCCAGTGCCAGATCTGCCCCCACAGTGCCAGGTATATGCCCCCAATGCCAGATCTGCCCCCCACAGTGCCAGGTATATGCCCCCAGTGCCAGATCTGCCCCCCACAGTGCCAGGTATATGCCCCCAGTGCCTGCTCCCCTGTTCCCCCCCCCATGTGTCGGAGGGACACGGAGCGCATCGCGCGTCTCTCCTGTGTCCCTCCTGGCTCTCCCCCGGCTGGTCTAATAAAGGAAGTGCCGGTTTGTGAGCCAATCAGAGCTCATGAACGGCACTTCCTTAGACCGGCCGGGGGAGAGCCAGGAGGGACACAGGAGAGACGCGCGATGCGCTCCGTGTCCCTCCAACACAGCAGGGAGGGAGAGGAGACCGCAGATTGACATGCGTACGCTCGTCCGCATGTCAATCTGTTCTAAGTCAGTGACGCCCCCGCAGCCCCTCGCCCCCAAGCCACCGCGAGGACTGCGGGGGCAGTAGTTACGCCACTGCAGACAGGACAGCTGAGCTGAGCGATGGCTCAGCTGTCCAATAAAGTATGAATGAAGCAGCCTGCCGCTCAGTCATTGGCTGGGCACGCAGGCTGTTTCATTGATACATTATTGGACAGCTGAGCCGTCGCTCAGCTCAGCTGTCCTGTCTGTGTGCAGCTGCTGCAGTGAGGACGGGAGCCGGGGAGCACAGCACCGCAGATTGGATCGGAAGAGAGATCCGATCTGCGGTGTAGCAGGGGGCCCTTTTGGAAAGGGGGGCCCGGGGTACGTATCCCCCGGGCCCCCCCCTTAATCCGGCTCTGGTTATAGTGGAGAATGTAGTCATAAGATGAACATTATTGGTCTGTGTGATCCTTTGATTACAATTACAGACCCTAAGGTGTTCATTCTGAGAACTGGCCAGATCTTATCTAAATTGACCACCAAACATGATTTGAGATCTTGATAATTTGCACAATTAAATTTTAACACCCATAGCAAAGAAAACATTAACTTATTTGTAATGCTATCCACTTCATTTATAATGGGCCTTTAGGAGTTTGGTATGTCGACATTGTCATGATGTTGACATTGACCATTTATCATGTGGATAGTGATGAAATGTTGACCTTTTTCCCCTGGTGGCCCATTGGTGACTTACCTGCTCCTGACAGGGGCAGCGGGTCCAGCGCAGCTTCCGGGTCATTCCCAGTCAGACATACGCCCTTCTGGCATTCCCATATTATTACCCTAACCCTCCCCCTAGTGCCTAACCCTAAATTACCCCATGCAGCCTAGCCTTAATGTCGACATTCTGACAAGGTCAGCAATTCACCTGTCGATATTCTGAGAATGTTGACATGTTGCCTGTCGACATTTTAAGATTGCTGATATCATACCTGTCAACATTGTGGTGTTGACTTTGACTGTTGCCAGTGTAAATGTCGACATTTTGAGTATATTTCATTTAAGTTATATTTTTGAAGTAAGGGGCTGATTCAGAGAGTAAGGCAGTACACCTGGCAGCTGCGTCTCTGTACACAGCTGCTGTGTGTGTATATATGCTAATGCTGCAGGAGACATCTTGTATCAATAGACACTTCCTGCAAGCTTCTGTGATCTGCAGCATCAAAACATCAGCCGTCTGGGTAACCCTTGTGTTACGTAGGATGGCCAGTGTCTTCACTCTGCCGGGGTTAGGAAATCTGCATCTGAAGATGCAGACCCTGGCCAAGGCACGCCAACAATGGGGGTGATGCCCACATTTTTTGGAACCATCCCCTTCGGCACCCCAACTCCATCACTCCAAGGCTGCAGCATGTCAATCATAGGGACACAGCAAGCAGCAACACATGCGCAGTCCACGCGCCATCAGAGTAGTACACAAACCATTGGGTTGGCATACTACTCTGAATCAGGCTCCTAGCCACCCGTTCATTCATCTGATGCTGTTAATTTCACACCTAAAGAATAACTCAGGGGAACATTTACTAAGCAGTGATAAGACCAGAGAAGTGAGCCAGTGGTGAAGTGCCCATGGCAACCAATCAGCACTGAAGTAACATCTATAATCTGCATACTATAAAATTATACAGAGCTGCTGATTGGTTGATGGGGCAACTTCTCCACTGGCTCACTTCTCCGCTCTTATCACTGCTTAGTAAATGTCCCCCTAAAAGAGCAAAGTTTAGAAATGTAAACAAATTAATATAATAATCGCCTACTTACCATTTTAGCAAACCTGCAAGTTTCTATACATAAAATGCAGCTTATCCACAAAGAATAAGTTCATTCAACATGCATAGTCCCAAGGTTCACAGCAATATTACACCGCTATGGAGCAATATAAAAATCAAGACTTTATATTGGTTTAAATAAGTTTTGTTAATCTTGAAAATAAACTATGCTGCCCAAGGAAAAATTGAAATTCCATATGCATATATATTTTTATTGAAAACAAACTTTTCAAATCAGATGATGTAATGGGTCGTTTAAATCTTGCTAACAGCAATATGTTTTCAAGGAAGCTATGATTACGGCTAAGTCTAGCACATCAATGCAGAAGCTGTGTTATCATAAATTTTATTATAAAAGATGATTCAGTTGAACTGCAAATGTAGTCAGATTGGCGTTGTAAATACAGAGCTTGGGTCTAAACTATTTTAAATTTACATAAAATAGCAATTTATATGGCAAAATATGCGGAAACAGCTTTTCAGCAGCGCACACTTATTAAGACAAGAAATCTGGTGCATATCAAATCTTTTAGACAGTATAAGTCAATAAAGGCTACTGTGCAGAGCTGGAAATTCTAGCTGTTTTTATTGTACATTGTTGTTGACGTCTTCCAGAGACAATGCATGGCACGTTTTCTATTAACAAGGCAAATTCCTTACTGTAAACTTTCATTTTTTTAAGTTCATGTTTGGTATATGCCTTGTATCTATGTAGCATTCAGTAGTGGTAGCAGCAAGTGCTGATACATTGACTTGTAATTATTTTGATATACACTACTATTATATACAGTATTATCTATTAACTTTACACCTCAAGTTAGTGGCCTAGGCTCTTTTTACAGTCTGCTGCAGTGGATGAAAAATGTGGATGTGGTTTACTAATCTGGGCATAGTTTTGTATGACCAATGAAATACACTAAATCAGTGGCGTGCGGTGAGGTCAGTGGCTGGTGAGGCACTGCAGCCATAATCTCTGTGGAGTCCCGACGATGTCATCTTCTGCCGCCGTGCCAATGCCCACTACTGCCGCCACTAATGGGTGCCGACCCTTCCAATGGCCTACAAAATCGCCGCCATCAACTGCCTGACCCCCACCCGCTAACCTGCATCTCAGTCTGATGCCGCCAATGCCTGCAGCCTTCCTGCTCATCAAACTTGTGATGAGCAGGCGGCTAATACATTGTCAATTTTATAAATTTATGGGAGACAGAGAGGTGGAATATGGGGAGATGGAAGAGAGAAGAGAAATATGAAGACAGGAGGGATAGACAAGGGAGTAGGCACAGGGGAAGATGGCAGAGAGAGGAATAGGGTGAGAAGGAAGAGAGACGGAATAGGGGGCAGAAGGAAGATAGAGAAGGAATAGAGGGAGATGGGAGAGGAGGAATAGAGGAGATGGCAAAGAGAGAGGAGAAATAGGGGTATATGGGAAAGAGGAGAGTGAGAGGAATAGAGGGAGATGACAGAGAGAGAGAGAGAGGAGGAGCAGGCTGGCAGACTGGGAGTAGTAGTGGTGGAGAGCAGGGGGCAGGATTGGAGTAACAGTAGTGCAGAATAGGGGGACAGGCAGGGAGTAATAGAAGGGGGGGCAGGATGGGAGTAGTGGTGGGAAAAAGTGGGCAGTATGGGATCTCACCTCCTCTTATGCAGCTCCCTGGTCCCAGCCACCGTTGCTCCTTCCATGCAAGCTCACACAGGACGGACTGACAGCCTTAGTAGAAGTTATGGGTTCCGCTCCTTTGGTGTTCTCCGCGTAGTCCAGGGGAGCATGGGCGTGGCCTGCGATCGGGTTGGGGCAGGGCTGCACCTCCGCACCAGGTGTACATAAGGCTCTTTGTTTTCTGGCTGCCCGCAGCTGTGCCCTCCACATCACTGGAGCTGTCTGTCCGAGTTCTCTTTGTGACAGTCCAGGGGCAAATGCAGGATTTTTAGGGGGGAAGGGGAGGGGGGGTGGTCCCAGATATGAGAGAGAGGGAGAGAGATAGAAATAGAAGAGAGTGCACATATATGGAAACCTCCAAACCGTGTGTGTGTGTGTGTGTGTGTGTGTGTGTGTGTGTGTGTGTGTGTGATATATAAACACAGAGCCAAGGAGACATGGGGAGGGAGAGACAGACAGACATGGGGAGAGAGGGGGACATGGGGGGGAGGGAGAAAGAGGGAGTGAGACACAGACATGTTGAGAGAGAGACATACATGCTGAGAGACAGTTCTGGAAAGAGAGTAACTTGGGTGGGAGAAAGAGACAGGGACATAGAGACACAAACATGGAAAGAGAAATGGACATGGGGAGAGAGAGACAGACATGAGGTGGGATAGAGACACACATGGAGAGAAACAGACACAGGGAAAGAGAGACAGACACAAGGAGGGATAAGACATGGAGAAAGAGACAGACATGGGGAGAGAGAGTGAAACACACACACATGGGGAGGGAGCAGACATGGAGAGAGAGACACACAGGGAGAGATATACAGAGACGTGGAGACAGACACAGGGAGATAGAGACAGACAGACAGACAGACAGACAGACAGACATACGGAGAGAGAGAGACGAACAGAGAGAGGAAGAAAGAGAGGAGTGACATGGGGAGGGAGGAGATATGGAGAGACAGACACAGTGACCAGGAGAGACAGACATGGGGAGGTAGAGATACAGGAAGAGAGACACACACACACACACACACACACACACACACACACACACACACACACACAGACATTGGGAGGTAGGAGGAGACATGGAGAGAGATACAGACACAAGGAGAGAGAGAAAGAGCGACAGATAGACATGGGGAGAAAGAGACCGAAACAGGGAGAGACAGACACAGGGAGGGAGAGACTGAGGAAAATGGTATGTTAACTCAGTGGTTCTCAAACTGTCATCAGGACCCCACACAGTTCACGTTTTCCAAGTCACCCAGCAGCTGCACTTTTTATCACCAACTGTCACATTTAAAAAATCTACAGGTGACCTGCAAAACATGGGCCGTGTGGGGTCCTGAGGACAGAGTATGAGAACCTGTGCCCCTATTCCAGGTGCTACAAGGGCAGCGTTTCCACAGCAGCTGTTAATACGTAGAGGTTAGTTACGCCTGAAACAAAATACATGATGAAACAGCGCTCAACAGAATAATATAATAATATAAGAGCTGGCATGGTTAATATATTAAAACACTTTCATATGGCAAATATCCCATGTATATCACAGAAATAGTAAAGTGACAATCAGCTTGCAATTAGCATTAAAATCACATGTTTAAAAAGTAAATGAAGTAATATGTAACAGTTTATACCCCTGTTCCAATAATACAGAATACATTTCAATATACCCGTTCCTAGTATAGTCCCTGAGGGGTGATAGGCAGTCTATTGATAAGCACAAAATCAACAGCAGTGAATAGTTACCGCAGCTGATGGTAGGGTCACAATGGACAAGGTCGCATACTGGCGGCCGGGATCCCGACGTCGGTATGCTGACTGCCAGGATCCCGGCCACCAGTCAACCATACCCAATGCATTTGAATGACTGCTTCTACCTGGTGTAGGATTGTGACCCTACCATCAGCTGCGGTAACTATTCAATGCTGCTGATTTTGTGCTCATCAATAGACTGCCTATCACCCCTCAGGCACTATACTAGGAACAGGTATACTGACATGTATTCTGTATTACTGGAACAGGGGCATAAACTGTAACATATTACTTCATGTACTTTTTAAACATATGTGATTTTAGCTCAGATTGCAAGCTGATTGTCACTTTACTATTTCTGTGATATACATGGGATATGTGCCAAATTAAAGTGTTTTAATATATTAACCATGCCAACTTTTATATTATTATATGTTATTCCAGTGCCGGATTAAGAGGGGACCCAGGGGGTAAGCTGCTGTCCACTGACAATTCTACTGTCTACAGGCTCCACCGCCAGCAGCAGCACTCCCAGCAGCAGCGGCAGCTGCTGGGAGAGCTGTACCCGTGTCGGAGCCTGGAGAGAAATAGAATAATCCCCTACGGCTACACCCTTGATGTTTCTACTGGAGGGCGGGTGACACGTGGAAACGCCCGGGATGCCCGCTGCCAGCAGCAGCAATACAGTCCCTTACAAGGCTGTGTGCCGTGGCCAGTGTCTAAGCCCCTGTCCCAGTACACAGGATTCATTAGAGTGGAGGAGGCGAGGATTGACAGAAGTGCGCCCGCCTCCTCACTGCCCTGCGATCTGTCTCTGTCCCAAACTCCCATCGCAGCATCAGCTCCAGCTCGTGGTGTTAGGTGAGGGACTCTGAGGAGCAACAGCAGGTTAGATTAGAGTGGACTGATGGGGGAGAGTGCTGGGCACAGGCTGTACTGCACACACCCAGCTCAGACACTAACAAGTGCTTTGTTTAGTGTTTAGGACACTGGCTGCAATGTGCCAATGTGGCTATGTGCATATGTGAACGTGGCTGTGTGCATTTGCGTGTGTGTGCATATGTGGATGTGTGCATTTGCGTGTGTGTGCATATGTGGATGTGTGCATTTGCGTGTGTGTGCATATGTGAATGTGGCTGTGTGTGGCTACGTCTTTGCAGTTGGACCACACCTCTTTGTTGGTGTACTACATTTTTCAGTTATCTAAGGGGGGGTTACTGTTCGCACTAGGTATGTCTTGTAACAGCCCTGCCCTTGAGTCTGTGCCCACAGGCTTGATCGTCTCCCCTCCGTCTGCAGCGTTAGTGTCGAGTAGACGCGCTGCACAAAAGACAACTAGGGGTGGAGACATCCTCCAAGAAGGCACTGAGGAGCAGGACTCTGAAGGGGAATCATTAAACATATTTTATGAGGTGGGGGTGAGAGAAGGTTATTAAATCCTGACATCAGGGAAGCGGGCCCCCCCTGTTTTCAGTGCCCCAGGACCCCTGAAGGCTTAATCCAGTTATTCTATTGTGTGCTCTTTCATCATTTTTGGTAGGGGAGAGAAATAGAGACTGACATATGGAGGGAGAGAGGCATGGAGAGACAGACACCAGGAGAGACAGAAACAGGGAGAGACAGACATGGAGAGAGAGAGAGAGAGAGAGAGAGAGAGAGAGAGACAGACATGAAGAGAGTGATATGGGGAGGGGGAGGGAGACTGGTATGGGAAGGGACTCAGAGAGAGGGACACAGAGAGAGAGAGAGAGAGAGAGAGAGAGACAGACAGACAGACAGCTACACACATGGAGAGAGAGAAAAACAGGCATGAGGAGAGAAGACAGGGACTACTTACCCGATCAGCCGACCAGCCAGCCCCCTCCAGCATGCCAGTCACGGACCTGCTGCAGAGTCACTTCCTCACCCGACCTCTGAACTCTCAAAGGCCCATGGGAACTGCCTGAGAGGAGCTGGCCAGGTGAAGTGACTCTGCAGCTCCTCCTACAGTTCAGTCAGCCCAGCCTCCACATACGTATAATGAGGCTGTACTGCAGCTGCGTGCACATTACAGTGAGTGAGTGAGCCTGCCCTGCTGCCTTGAAGTCCTCCGTCTCCGGTAAACTTCGGAGGGGTGGGTCACAATCTGCAGCCCTTGGTGTAAGCTCGGGTGGGGGGTGGACATTGTTTGTGGCAGTCAGCCCGGGAAGGGGGGTGGATTGGTATTCTGACAGTACAATCCACCCCTGCTGCCACTGCCCAATCATTCAGTGACAGGGGCGTGCTCTCATATCTGAAAGCACGCCCCTTGTCAAAGCGGCACTCCTAGCCCGATGCCTGGCCCCGCCCCCCGCTTCCGGCCCTCTCACATAGCCAGCGGGAGGCACCGAAAGCGGTGCCTCCGATTTATAAGTAAAACTGTTTTTTTTTACATAAAAAGATGATTAAAATAATATAAAGGGTAAGCACATACTTATGACACATCATATGTGTCATAAGTATCTTCTTACTATTATTTTAATCATTTATGACAGGGGAGGCACTGCCTCCCCTGCCTCCCCTGACTGCACGTCCCTGCACTAAATAGTATTGTGTCAAAGGGCTAGAATCAAACACAACGCATATTGGCCCTCATTCCGAGTTGTTTGCTTGTTAGCTGCTTTTAGCAGCCGTGCAAATGCTAAGCTGCCGCCCTCTGGGAGTGTATCTTAGCTTAGCAGAAGTGCAAACAAAAGGATCGCAGAGCGGCTACAAAATAATTTTGTGCAGCTTCAGAGTAGCTCCAGACCTACTCCTAGCTTGCGATCACTACAGACTATTTAGTTCCTGTTTTGATGTCATGAACACGCCCTGCGTTTGGCCAGTCACGCCTGCGTTACCCCAGGCACGCCTGCGTTTGTATCTGACACGCCTGCGTTTTTCCGCACACTCCCTGAAAACGGTCAGTTACCTCCCAGAAACACCCACTTCCTGTCAATCACTCTGCGGCCAGCAGTGCGACTGAAAAGCGTCACTAGACCTTGTGTGAAACTGCATCGGCTGTTGTGAAAGTACGTCGCGCGTGTGCATTGCGCCCCATACGCATGCGCAGAAGTGCAATTTTTTTGCCTGATAGGTGCGTTGCGAACGAAAGCAGCTAGCGATCAACTCGGAATGACTACCATTAGTCCAATCAGTAAGCAGTCAGTATGTCAACGTCATTGAATGCTGACACCAAAATGTTTAAGATGGTAACAGCTGGAAAATGTTTATGATAACAAAATGTCTGCATATGCAGAGCCGGCCCTAGGCATAGACAAATTTGGCAAATGCCTAGGGCATTTGATATGCCTAGGGGCACAAGCAGCTTCTGCTTATTAAAATGATATGTGGCATGCCTATGGTCTGTGTGTGACTGCGGCTGTATCTGCATAGTAAATGCTACATTACAGTGTATTACTGGAAATCACTGTAACCTACCATCTTGTATGCAGGTACAGCCACAGTTGCACACAGAATATAGGCATGCTGCATATCATTTTAATCAACAGAAGCTGCTTGTGCATCCTAGCCACATAGTAATGCAAATAAGACAAATTTTCATAAAAAAGCGCATGACGAGAGCAGAGCTGCCAGCTGAATCACGCCAGGCATCTCCTGCTGCATGGCGTATTGAGGCAAGATTTATGAGGACACATCTGTATCCAAGCAGAGGCAGAGGTCACAGTGTTAGCGGCCATGTGAGTGCTGTGTGCGGGTGGGTTGGTTGTGCAGTAGTGTTTGGCATATGTGTGAGGGGAATTATGTGTATAAGGGCATTAATAAAGGTTGGGATAATGTGTAAGGGGCATTATGTTTATAAGGACATTAACAATGTGTGTCATATGTGTAAGGGGCATTACTGTGTGGTATTATGTGTATAAAGGCATTACTAATGTGTGGCATTATGTGTATACGTTGCTCTACTGTGTGGCATAACGTTTAGAAAGGGCACTACTGTGTGGTCTGATGTCAATAAAGAGCAATATGATGTGGTATAATATGAATAAGGAGCAATTCAGTATGTAAAGTAAAGTAAAGTACTACTGTGTGATGTAATGTGAATAAGGGACACTATAGCATGATAAAATGTGAATAAAGTTGCACTACTGTGTGGCGTAATCAAGAACACACCCCTTTTTGAGCTGTGCGCCGAATGTGTGCACTATTCCTATTTATAATATAGTAAGTAGGAACACCAAAATGAGTAGGATGGGGGGAGGGGAAGGAAGGGGGTTTCGGGGGGAACCAGACAATACCTTGCCTAGGGCATCATATTGGTTAGGGCCATCTCTGTGCATATGCAAGTGTCAACATGAGCATTAGGATTAGGGGTTAAGGCAAGGTGTACCTCAGAAATGCATTGTTGACATGATCATCAGTGTGAACATGCAGAATATCAACATTCTCATGTTGACATGAACATGGTCAGCGTCGACATAATACACCGAATCCGCCCAATCTAACTAGTATTCAATCAATGCAGAGACTATTCTAGTGACCTTTATAGATTACAAAGAACATTCTAATGACCGGTAAACATTATAGAGAAATAGAAAGAACATTATTGTGACCTACTGTATACAGACAGCATTCTAGTTACCTCTGTACAATGCAGAGGTACGTTTAGTGAACAAAATACAATAAAGAAAACATTCTACTGAGCTCTGCACAAATCAGAGAGCAAATAAGCATTATACAATACAGATATAATCCTATCTACTTCTATGCAATACAGAGATCATCTTAATGACCAACATACTGTATAATACAATGGGGATTCTTTATCAAGTCTTTTGACCTCATTACTCAAGCAGAGTTTATGCACAATACTGTATTATGAGTTTACAGATTTTCCGCTGGGATACCAAGAACTTCTGTGGCTAAAGATGAGCAAAGTCTTCACAACTAGATTATGAGAAGTTTGGCTTATTAGTTTACAAATGATTCTTTTAAATAAACTGTACCAGTAATAACCTCAGAAAACATAGAAACATGTGATTACTCAGCATTACTTTATTCAAAACTGCTGTACTAAACTCTGTGACATGGTTCAGATTATGCAATGTAAAATAATATAATACAGTCCACAGTTATATTAAATGGTACACTCTTCTCTAGAGCTAAGATATCAGGCATGAAATATCTGTAATGTTTGTTTTAATTTAAAAAATGTCCAGGTCGATTGTGGTTTTATTTCATCCATGCTACAGGATGTTTATAATTTATTATATATGGCTATAAATGAAACCTTACTATTATTCTCATTAATTCAATCAATTATGTACAGCATAACTTGAGAGAAGTGTTGTTTATTTTATAAATACATAGGTATAAGAAGTGTCCTTTCTGCACATGCACTCCCATAGCTCTCTCCCACCTTAAACCATTCTTTCTGACTGTTCATTACCCCCAGAATTCCATCCCTCATGATTCATGGCAAACTTTGTCACACCTGTCTTCAAAGCTAAACTGAAATCACTAGAACTATTTCAAAACTAATTTATGACTGGCACTTACCCTTACCTGTTATCAGCTCTTTGTAATTTTTAGCACATTAACATGCCTGTATATACAGTACTGTGCAAAAGGTTACGGCAAGTGTGAAAAAAATGCTGCAAAGAAAGAATGCTTTCAAAAATAGTAGTGTTAATAGTTTATTTTTTATCAATGAACAAAATGCAAAGTGAATGAACAGAAGAGAAATCTAAATCAAATCAATATTTGGTGTGACCAACCTTTGCCTTCAAAACAGTATAAATTCTTCTAGATACACTTGCACACAGTTTTTGAAGGACTCGGCAGGGAGGTTGTTCCAAACTTGGAGAACTAACCACAGATCCTCTGTGGATCTAGGCTTGCTCAAATCCTGTCACTTTGTGTAATCCCAGACAGACTTGATAATGTTGAGATCAGGGCTCTGTGGGGGCCATATCATCACTTCCAGGACTTCTTGTTCTTCTTTATGCTGAAGATAGTTCTTGATGACATTGGCTGTATGTTTGGGGTCACTGTCCTGCTGCAGAATAAGTTAAGAGCCAACTCGATGCCTCCCTGATGGCATCACATGATGGATAACTACTTATCAACCAGTGATCTAGACTTATTAGCGAGTGCAACACTTTTTATTAGAATGTAAGCTCTCACGAGCAGGGCCCTCTTCCCTCATGTGCTTATCCGTTCTTACTTTAATAATCTTCAACTGCACCAAATCCAGCAGTCTTCTGCCACCTGATACTTATTCCAGTGTCATCGGCTGATGTAACTATGTTTATTTACCCTGTACTTGTCCTATACTGTCATCAACTGTAAGTTGCTGTTTTCCTGTTTGATTATTTGTTTATGTACTCTGTAATTGGGCGCTGCGGAACCCTTGTGGTGCCATATAAATAAAGGATAATAATAATGATAATTAGAGTGTTTACCCAGGGAAATCTGTAGAAGTATACTATGCACCATGGGGCATTATTAGCAGCACTCCGGCTCATATTTAGCACTATATCCATGTCATCAATCCCCCTATGTCCCCTTCATGTTCCCTCCAATCATCCCCCATATCATGCCCCACACATTATTATTATTATTATTATTATTATCCTTTATTTATATGGCGCCACAAAGGTTCCGCAGCGCCCAGTTACAGAGTACATATGCACATAATCAAAACAGGAAAACAGGGACTTACAGTTGAAGACAATACAGGACAAGTACAGGGTAACTAAGCATAACTACACCAGTAAACAACATAGAGATAAGTTCCAATGTGGCCAAAAAACTGCGGGATTTGGGCAGTTGAGGATTACTAAAGTAAGAAAAGGATAAGCACATGAGGGAAGAGGGCCCTACTCGTGAGAGCTTACATTCTGAGGGGAGGGGTAGACAGACAGGGGTGACACAGATGGGGCACATAGAGAGCATGGAACAGAGGGTTAGGATGAGATTTGGCTGGGTTTGGTAAAGAAGTGGGTCTTAAGAGCCCGTTTGAAGTTCTGTAGAGAGGTGGAGAGTCTGAGGGGGAGAGGTACAGAATTCCAGAGAATTGGAGCAGCACATGAAAAATCTTGGAGATAGGAGTGGGAGGAAGTAATCAGAAGACAGGAGAGTCAGGGTGCAAAAGCAGAGCAAAGAGGACGGGTGGGAGAGTAAAGGGAGATAAGGTCAGAAATGTAAATGGGAGAGGAGTAGGTGAGTGCTTTGTAAGTGAGTGTGAGAAGTTTGAATTGGATTCTGAAAGGGAAGGGAAGCCAGTGAAGGGCTTGTAGGAGAGGGAAGGTGGACATAGTGCGTTTGGTGAGGAAGATGAGCTGGGCAGCAGCATTGAGGATAGATTGGAGTGGAGAGAGGTAATTGTCTGGGAGACCAGTTAGGAGGAGATTACAGTAGTCCAGTCTGGAAATAATCAGTGAGTGAATAATGATCTTAGTGGCATCCTGGGTGAGAAAAGGTCTGATACTGGAAATGTTTTTGAGATGAACATGACAGGTTTGTTAGAGGTGTTGAATGTGTGGTTTGAAGGAGAGGGAGGAGTCAAGGATTACTCAAAGACAGCGTACTTGGGGGCTAGAGGAGATAGTCGTGCCATCAATGGATAATGAGATTGTGGGAGGTGAGGTTGTGCGGGAGGGTGGGAAGATGATCAGCTCAGTCTTAGACATGTTGAGTTTAAGAAAGCGCTGGGACATCCAGGAAGAGATAGCAGAAAGACAGTTGGAGATACGAGTGTGGAGAGCCGTGGAGAGATCAGGGGAGGAGAGGTAGATTTGAGTGTCATCTGCATTGAGGTGGTATTGGAAGTTAAAAGAACTAATGGGTTCACCTAAAGAGGACATATAGAGAGAGAGAAAAGGAGAGGACCAAGAACAGAGCATTGGGGGACACCAACAGTTAGTGGAATTGGGGGGGAGGTAGCATCATGAGAGGAGACAGAGAAGGAATGATCAGGGAGGTAGGAGGACAGCCAGGAGAGGGCAGTATCACGCAGACCAAGAGAGGGAAGGATTTGCAGAAGGAGTGGGTGGTCCACAGTGTCAAAAGCAGCAGAGAGGTCAAGAAGAATAAGCAGAGAGTAGTGGCCCTTATATTTGGCTGCATGGAGGTCATTGCAGACTTTTGTGAGGGCAGTTTCAGGGGAGTGGAGAGAACGGAAACCAGACTGGAATGGGTCAAGCAGTGAGTGAGAGGAAAGAAAGGCAGTGAGGCGATTATAGACAATACGCTCAAGAAGTTTGGAGGCAAAAGGGAGGAGAGAGATGGGTCGGTAGTTGGAGAGAGTGTTAGGATCAAGGGTAGGTTTTTTAAGAATAGGAGAGACAAGAGCATGCTTGAAGGCAGAGGGGACAGTGCCTGATGAGAGGTAGAGATTGAGAAGGTGGACAAGATGGGAACAGGCAGAAGGAGAGAGGTAGCGGAGGAGGTGGGAGGGAATAAGGTCAAGTGGGGAGGTTTTTTTTGGGGGGAGGTACGGATAAGGGCCATGACTTCCTTGCCAGATACATTGAAGAAAGATGTGAGAGTTGGTTAGAGGGAAGGGCCCTCTTATCATTATATCCCCTATCAATTCCCCCTACCCTTGGCCATATTATGCCACACAGTAATGCTTCCAATTAATTGTATGCCATATAGAACTGGACAGTGTATTTTATATGGTACAGTACATGTACTCGCTACACTGCTTCATCCTACACTCCTCTGGGGGTTGTGATAGAGCGGGAAGTGAAGTAGAGGGTGCCATCGCACCTAGTGGGTCATTGAGTGACTCACTGACTGTCAGCTCATCAGAATGCCGGCAGCACAGTTAGTCTTGCTGGTAGCACTAAAACAGCATCTAACATTAGGATGGGCACACCCGGGACCCTATGTATACCTATATTATAAGCTCTGGTGTATTTATCTAATGCATTTGCTTGTTTGAACTTACTGTGTGACCCAGATTATCATATATACTGAAAGGTACTGTGCACATTTATATGTATTGGTGTCAAATAAACGTATACAGTGCATCCGGAAAGTATTCACAGCGCTTCACTTTTTCCACATTTTGTTATGTTACAGCCTTATTCCAAAATGGTAGTGTAAATAATATTTGTCGTACAATTTCATTTCATTCAACCATACATCATTCTTTAGAGCATTATATAATTTCAGGCGCAATTGCAAAACCCCTCAATTAGGTAGAGAATGCTGTTTGTCTGCACTGATTGTGTGTAAAACACAATAAGAGTGGCCGGGGAGCATCTTTCTCTACCTGCCTCTCAGTAGTCAGCCAAACTGTGAATGTTGATGGGCGGATGGCAGGAGCTATCAGCCAATCAGATTGCTGACAGCCATTCACTGTTTGGAAGCATGTGCACAGATGGTGAGGTTTTTTTTCTCCAATTTATTCCCCTGAATGGTGGATAGGGGCCCCAGTTCATTGCTTTTAGGAGGGCCTATAATACTGTTAAGATGGCCCTGCATAAGTGTAAGCATATTTTACTTACAGTACAAGCATATGTTATTACAGTACAAGGCATGATACTGTAGCACAAAACAATGGCCTGTTCTCCCAAGACAAAGGACTCCCTAGCCATACCATTTAACAGCTATCTATAGTAGTTACACCTTTGACTGACAGAGTACTTGTTCTATTACTAGTCCATAATATCAGCAATGTCTTGTAATAAAGAAAGATGATATTTTTGTAGTCCCAAAAAATCTCGATGTGATGAGAGCAAACACTCTTAGCACAGATGGGCTGGATATGGAAAGAGCCATATAGTAGCAGTAGGGTTGAGTTAGTTTTGGCAGGGGACTGATTCCTGCTCCACGTGGACATTTTCCTCTTGGAGTACAAACTGATCAGAATATTCAGTGGTCTCCACCCAACACCAATTAACCTTTACTATGTATTTTCCTTTGAAGCTTGTCTTGTTTGTTTTCTAAGTAACACCAGTGAATATAATGGAAGGAAACCCATATAGTTACTACTAGTAAATCTCTTCCCAGACAGCCTTTGTGCACGGCAGGAGTTTGGCAAATCTCATATGATCCCATCCAAGTGGTCTGGTAAATAATTTATGGCGATCTTCATCCCACAATGCCTTTATGTATAAAAAATATAAGAGCTCATAAATACCATTGGGGGTAGTCAAATAATAAATCCAGAGTCTCATCAGCGCAGAAAGTAGAAGCATGAGCCAAAAGCAACAAGATTCATTTTTACTATTTCCCTGCTTACCAAAGATGATGTCCTATTTAAAACAGCAATATACATTTGTTATTGCTGATATTTTTACAGAATTTAATTTTATTGTTATTGTATTTTTACTTTTTGATCTTTGTTATTTTACATTGTCAAACATGAATGTTTAGCTTTTTGTGACAAAAAAACAGGTCAGAATCACTGTGTTTCCAGAAGATACAGTATATGAGCCACTGCTGGTTAACCCATAGTTGAAGATTGAGACCCTGGATGGAGAGGACCCTGGGCCTAACGGTGGAGCACGAGTGCTTTGAATGAAGTCATCTTAACTCTGTTCCCTTGCAACATTCTGTGATTCACATTATTTTCTATTGTCATGCGGGACTTAAATGCTTTAATTTACAAAGAATCGCGTCATCAGGTCGCTGCCCTGCCTGCTGCACTGCAGAGGGATATGGGGATGTTGTCTATTCTCCTGGAATTCCAGAAGACCTCCGTGAATTTGGAAGTCTCACAAACATTCCATACACAAATATAGGTTTCAGCTCCGCTATAACACCTTTTTCTATGTCATACTTGACAACTATCCCTGAATGTCATGGAGACTCTCTGAAATAGTGGTGACCTCCCTGACTGCTTCTAGCAATCAGTGCCTGATTAGCCATTAGACTGATCGGGCTGCAGCATTGTGCGTATGGATTTTTGGGGCACCACCGATGAGATCTTAGCTGCACTGATGAGGTTCACAAATCTCATACTCAGTGGCCCTCAGTCCTTTTTTGCCTTTTAAACCAAAGTACCACCTGATTGGCTACTTGTAAGCATATACACTATTTTAGAATTGTTTGGCTCAGAGCATTGTTTGAGTCCCTCCTCTCGCCTAAGCAGTCAGTCTCTAAATGCTTCTACAACAGTCCCAACTTCGGAACCTGCTGTTGAGATCTGACAAATGTACACAATCAGCAAGTAATTGGTCAGTGTGTACGGGTGCACGCTGAACCGATAATCACGTGTCGGATGAGATAGTTTATCGGATAGGCACATGCTATCTGATAGTGTGTACCCAGTTTTATAGAATGCATTGCTCAGTGGAGATACTGATACAGAGTATTCTGTGGCCAGTAAGTACAGGGACATAATGGAGCCAGTGCTGAAATTGCTGACCACTAAGTACAGAGTGAGTATTGTGGAGCGAAACAGCAATAGTAGCAGCAGATGCAGTGTGTGGTCAGAATGTGTTGCACAGCAGATTATAAAACAATTCATGATACAGAGTAATTCTCATACTTACTGACTGTGTTACTTTCTTTCTTAATGAGAACTATTGCACTGTACATTAAAAAGAAATGTCCTCTATCCCTGTTTGTATAGCCAAAACATTTCTGCTGTAATCCAGAGCCGACCCTAGACATGGGCAACCTAGGAAAATGCCTGGGGCATTTAGAATGCATTGCAAGCCTAGGGTCAGTGGAGGTTTGGGGCACCTGGATTACAGCTCTGGCTACCGCGATCAGAGATCAGCTCCCATCAGGCAGCTCAGCATGCAGCCATTGGCTGCACCAGCCAGTTACTAATAATGAGTCAGACTGACTCATTATAGTATAATGGCAGCCGTGGGCCATAATTAAGAGGATGAAGAAGGTGGTCTGGCAATAGGAGGATGCCCCTCCCCTCACTTATGGTCATCTCTCTCCTGCTGCCTCATCTCTGGGTAGAACCCCCTCCTCCTGCAGTTACCGCCAGGGATCTGCCATTTTGTTATCGTCCCAAGGGGAAAAAAAGAAAACAGGGGGGAGGAGAAACCCTGCCTGCCAGCCCAGCACAGCCAAGCCAGCCCTGTCTCTTGTCTTGCCTCGTCTGCGCCTGGTAAAATTTGTATTCTGTATTTGTGTGTATGTATGCATAGAGATAGATATACGAGTGCTGATTAAAGAGTAATGAGACTGATTTGGTTTATTCAGAATCAGATGACTAGACAGTATCTGAACATTTTGCTTTTTCAAAGTAGGGCCCTTCACAATCAATAAACTTTTTGCAGCGTTTCAACAACGATTTGAGGATGTGCAGTATACTCTTTTGTGACATCACTTTTATTGATGGCATTTTTCATTTCATCTGTTGAGAACAGCAGAAGCATGACTTTACACACCAAAGGAATAGCAAATCATTTTTTGGGCAGAGGCGAATTTGCATGTTTCCATACACTGGACTGTTTGGTTTCCAGATCATAATGAGAAAATAAGATTTTACTTACCGGTAAATCTATTTCTCGTAGTCCGTAGAGGATGCTGGGGACTCCGTAAGGACCATGGGGAATAGACGGGCTCCGCAGGAGATAGGGCACTTTAGGAAAGCTTTGGATTCTGGGTGTGCACTGGCTCCTCCCTCTATGTCCCTCCTCCAGACCTCAGTTAGAGAAACTGTGCCAAGAGGAGATGAACAGTACGAGGAAAGGATTTTTGGAAATCTAAGGGCAAGATTCATACCAGCCACACCAATCACACCGTATAACTTGTGATAAACTACCCAGTTAACAGTATGAACAACAACATAGCCTCGGTTCAAACCCGATCAACTATAACATAACCCTTATGTAAGCAATAACTATATACAAGTCTTGCAGAAGAAGTCCGCACTTGGGATGGGCGCCCAGCATCCTCTACGGACTACGAGAAATAGATTTACCGGTAAGTAAAATCTTATTTTCTCTAACATCCTAGAGGATGCTGGGGACTCCGTAAGGACCATGGGGATTATACCAAAGCTTCCAAACGGGCGGGAGAGTGCGAATGACTCTGCAGCACCGATTGAGCAAACAGGAGGTCCTCCTCAGCCAGGGTATCAAACTTAAAGAACTTTGCAAAGGTGTTTGACCCCGACCAAGTAGCAGCTCGGCACAGTTGTAGTGCCGAGACCCCTCGGGCAGCCACCCAAGAAGAGCCCACCTTCCTAGTGGAATGGGCCTTAACCGATTTAGACAATGGCAATCCTGCCGAAGAATGCGCCTGCTGAATCGTGTTACAGATCCAGCGAGCAATAGTCTGCTTTGAAGCAGGAGACCAACCTTGTTGGCCGCATACAGAACAAACAGAGCTTCGGTCTTCCTGATCCTAGCCGTTCTGGTCACATAAATCTTCAAAGCCCTGACCACATCCAGGGACTCGGAATCCTCCAAGTCCCGTGTAGCCACAGGCACGACAATAGGTTGGTTCATATGAAAAGATGAGACCACCTTGGGCAGAAATTGAGGACGAGTCCTCAACTCTGCCCTATCCACGTGAAAAATCAGGTATGGGCTTTTATATGATAAAGCCGCCAATTCCGAAACCCGCCTTGCAGAAGCTAAGGCCAACAACATGACCACTTTCCAAGTGAAGTATTTCAACTCTACTGTTTTGAGTGGTTCAAACCAAGGTGACTTGAGGAAACTTAATACCACGTTAAAGTCCCAAGGCGCCACCGGAGGTACAAAGGGAGGCTGAATATGCAGCACGCCCTTCACAAAAGTCTGTACTTCAGGAAGAGAAGCCTATTCTCTTTGAAAGAAAATGGATAAGGCTGAAATTTGAACCTTTATGGACCCTAATTTTAGGCCCAAATTCACTCCCGTTTGAAGGAAGTGAAGCAGACGGCCCAACTGGATCTCCTCCGTAGGAGCAGTTCTGGCCTCACACCAAGAAACATATTTTTGCCATATACAGTGATAATGTTTCAACGTCACGTCCTTCCTAGCCTTGATCAGGGTAGGAATGACCTCCTCCGGAATCCCTTTTTCCGCTAGGATCCGGCGTTCAACCACCATGCCGTCAAACGCAGCTGCGGTAAGTCTTGGAACAGACAGGGCCCCTGCTGCAGCAGGTCCTGCCTTAGAGGAAGAGGCCACGGATCTTCTGTGAGCAACTCTTGCAGATCCGGATACCAAGTCCTCCTTGGCCAATCTGGAACAATGAGGATTGTTCTGACCCTTCTTATTCTTATTATCCTCAACACCTTGGGTATGAGAGGTAGAGGAGGAAACACATAGACCGATCTGAACACCCAAGGTGTCACTAGAGCATCTACCGCAACCGCCTGAGGGTCTCTTGACCTGGCGCAATACCTCTTTAGCTTTTTGTTGAGGTGGGACGCCATCATGTCTATCTGAGGCAGTCCCCACCGATCCGTGATCTGTGTGAAGACTTCTTGATGAAGTCCCCACTCTCCCGGATGCAGGTCGTGCCTGCTGAGAAAGTCCGCCTCCCAGTTGTCCACCCCGGGGATGAACACTGCTGATAGTGCGCTTACATGGCCTTCCGCCCAGCGTAGAATCCTGGTCGCCTCTGCCATGGCCACTCTGCTCCTTGTGCCGCCTTGGCGGTTTACATGAGCCACTGCCGTGACATTGTCTGACTGAATCAGAACCGGTTTGTTCCAAAGCCATTCCTCCGCTTGGCGTAGGGCGTTGTATATGGTCCTCAACTCCAGGACATTGATGTGGAGACCAGTCTCTAAGCTTGACCAGAGACCCTGGAAATTCCTTCCTAGTGCGACAGCTCCCCAACCTCGGAGGCTCGCGTCCGTGGTCACCAGGACCCATTCCTGAATGCCGAACCTGCGACCCTCCAGGAGGTGAGCACTGCGCAGCCACCACAGGAGAGACACCCTGGCCCTGGGAGACAGGGTGATCCATTTTTGTATGTGTAGATGGGACCCGGACCATTTGTCCAATAGGTCCCATTGAAAGGTCCTTGCATGGAACCTGCCGAAGGGGATGGCCTCGTATAAAGCCACCATCTTCCCCAGAACCCTCGTGCAATGCTGCACTGAAACCTTTTTTGGCTTCAATAGGTTCCTGACCAGAGCTACGAGCTCCTGAGCCTTCTCCACTGGAAGAATAACTATTTTTTGGTCTGTGTCTAGAATCAGGCCCAAAAAAGGCAGACGCGTTGCAGGGACTAGCTGGGATTTCGGTAAATTGAGAATCCAGCCGTGCCTCTGCAACATCTTCACGGACAGAGACACGCTGTCCAGCAACTTCTCCCGAGATCTCGCCTTTATGAGGAGATCGTCCAAGTACGGGATAATTGTGACGCCCTGCCTGCGCAGGAGCACCATCATTTCCGCCATTACCTTGGTGAAAATTCTCGGGGCCGTGGAAAGACCAAACGGCAACGTCTGAAAATGGTAGTGACAGTCCTGTACTGCAAATCTCAGGAACGCTTGGTGAGGAGGGAAAATCGGAACATGAAGGTACGCATCCTTTATGTCCAGGGACACCATCCAATCCCCTCCCTCCAGGCTGGCGATGACCACTCTGAGCGACTCCATTTTGAACTTGAACCTCTTCAAGTACAGGTTCAGGGATTTCAGATTTAAAATGGGTCTGACCGAACCGTCTGGTTTGTGGTACCACAAACAGGGATGAATAATAACCCTCTCCTTGCTGGAGATGAGGAACTTTGACTATCACCTGTTGAATGTACAATTTGTGAATTGCAGCTAACACCAGCTCCCTCTCCGACGGGGAAGCCGGCAGAGCCGATTTGAAAAACCGGCAAGGAGGCATGTCTTCGAATTCAGTCTGTATCCCTGGAAAACAATCTCTATTGCCCAGGGATCCACCTGTGAGAGAACCCAGACGTGGCTGAACAGACGAAGACGTGCCCCCACTTGATCTGACCCCCCCCCGGAAAGCCCCAGCGTCATGCGGTGGACTTTGCGGAAGTAGGGGAGGACTTCTGCTCTTGGGAACTAGCCGAGTGCAGCTTTTTTCCTTTGCCTTTACCTCTGGCAACAAAGGACGATCCTCGTACCTTCTTGCTTTTATTAGAACGAAAGGACTGCATTTGATAATGCGGTACCTTCTTAGCATGCTGCGGGGGAACATAAGGTAAAAAATTTGATTTACCGGCCGTAGCAGTAGAGACAAGGTCCGAGAGGCCTTCTCCAAACAACTCCTCCCCCTTGTAAGGCAATGACTCCATATGCCGCTTTGAGTCGGCGTCTCCCGTCCACTGTCGGGTCCACAAGAGTCGCCTAGCAGAAATAGACATAGCGTTTATTCTGGAGCTTAGTAAACAAATGTCTCTCTGAGCATCCCTCATATACAAGGCAGCATCTCTGATATGCTCAATGGTCATTAGAATGGTATCCCTATCTAAGGTGTCAATCTCCGTAGATAAGGAGTCTGCCCATGCCACGACAGCACTACAAACCCAGGCCGATGCCATGGCCGGTCTAAAGATAGTTCCTGAATGTGTGTAAATGTGCTTCATGGTAATTTCCTGCTTGCGATCAGCAGAATCCTTGAGGGAAGCAGTATCCAGAGAAGGCAGTGCCACCTTCTTGGATAAGCGTGTCAGTGCCTTGTCTACTTTAGGCGAAGATTCCCATCGTATCCTATCCTTCTGTGGAAAAGGATACGCCATAAGAATCCTTTTGGGAACATGTAGTCTCCTATCCGGAGACTCCAAAGCCTTTTCGCACAATTCGCTTAGCTCAAATGAGGACGGAAACGTGACCTCAGGCTTTTTCCCTTTATACATGTGAACCCTCGTGTCAGGGACAGGGGGTTCCTCAGTGATTTGCAAAACCTCCTTTATGGCAATAATCATGTATCGAATACCCTTTGCCACCTTCGGCTGTAATTTTGCATCCTCATAGTCGACACTAGATTCAGTATCTGTGTCGGTATCTGTGTCAGCGACCTGGGATATGGGGCGCTTTTGAGACCCTGAAGGTCCTGGCGCTACAGGGACAGGCACGGTCTGGCTACCTGACTGATCCCTAGCCTCAGCCTTGTCTAACCTTTTATGCAGGAGATTCACATTTGCATTTAAGACATTCAGCATATCCACCCAGTCCGGTGTCGGCGTTGCCGACGGCGACCTGACATTCAAACACTCCCCCTCCACATTAAGCGAGCCTTCCTCGTCAAACATGTCGACACACACGTACCGACACACTTCATACACACAGGGAAACTCTTTTCTGAAGACAGTATCCCCTTTAAGGCCCTTTGGAGAGACAGAGAGAGAGTATGCCAGCACACACCCCAGCGCAATGACCCTGGAGACCAACACAAAATGTTTTTCCTCAGCAGCGCTGTATAATATCTTATCCGCCAATTATGTGCCCCCCCCCCCTCTCTTTTAAACACCCCTTCACCGTGTGTAAGCAGGGGAGAGTCCTGGGAGCTTCCTCTCAGCGTTCTGTGGAGAGAAAAATGGCGCTGGTGAGTGCTGAGGGAGAAGCCCCGCCCCCTTGGCGGCGGGCTTCGGTCCCGCCCAAATTTGTGTAAAAATGGCGGGGGCTCTTTTATATACATGTACAGTGCCCAGCTGTACATGTATATATCTTTTTGCCATGTTTTGAGGTGTTATTATTGCTGCCCAGGGCACCCCCCCCTGCGCCCTGCACCCATACAGTGACCTGAGTGTGTGAGGTGTGTGGAGCAATGACGCACAGCTGCGGTGCTGTGCGTTACCTCAGTGAAGCTGCTGAAGGCTTCTGCCGCCTGAGACGTCTTCTTGCTTCTGTTCTTCTGGCTCTGTGAGGAGAACGGCGGCGTGGCTCCGGGGGTGGACGCCCAGGACGAACCTGTGTTCACCCCCTCTGGAGCTAATGGTGTCCAGTAGCCGAGGAAGCAGATCCTATCATTTAAGTAGGTCTGCTCCTCTCTCCCCAGTCCCTCGATGCAGGGAGCCTGTTGCCAGCAGTGCTCCCTGTAAAAAATGGAAAAATCCAAACAAAAATGCTTTCTAATGCAAAGAACTCAGGAGAGCTCCCTGCAGTGCGCCCATCTTCCTCTGGGCACAGTGTAAAACTGAGGTCTGGAGGAGGGACATAGAGGGAGGAGCCAGTGCACACCCAGAATACAAAGCTTTCTTAAAGTGCCCTATCTCCTGCGGAGCCCGTCTATTCCCCATGGTCCTTACGGAGTCCCCAGCATCCTCTAGGACGTTAGAGAAATCTACAATTCGTCACAATCGGTGCCAGAAAATTGGGTATCCTCTACGACATTAGAACAATGTTCTTACACGATTCAACTCATCGCTTCTGCTCTTCTGTGAGATTTCTTGGTACCTACCTGGCACACACACAATAGGCGATTCTGTGATGCACTGACAGCTACACAAATTAAAACGACATACTTCTCCAAAATATCAAGATTTTAGTGGGTCTTAAATTACAGGATAAGGCAATGCTACTAAGCAATACGTTTTCATATAACAACAATTTCTTAACAGACCAGTTTAAAAGGAAAAAAAAAAAAAAATAAGATTTTAAACCTACCGGTAAATCTATTTCTCCTAGTCCGTAGAGGATGCTGGGGACTCCGTAAGGACCATGGGGTATAGACGGGCTCCGCAGGAGATAGGGCACCTAAAAAGAACTTTGACTATGGGTGTGCACTGGCTCCTCCCTCTGTGCCCCTCCTCCAGACCTCAGTTAGAGAACTGTGCCCAGAGGAGATGGACAATACAAGGCAGGATTTAGCAATCCAAGGGCAAGATTCATACCAGCCCACACCAATCATACCATGTAACCTGGAACATACATAACCAGTTAACAGTATGAACAAACGACAGTAACGGTCCAAGACCGATGTCAACTGTAACATAACCCTTATGTAAGCAACAACTATATACAAGTCTTGCAGAGTTTCCGCACTGGGACGGGCGCCCAGCATCCTCTACGGACTAGGAGAAATAGATTTACCGGTAGGTTTAAAATCTTATTTTCTCTTACGTCCTAGAGGATGCTGGGGACTCCGTAAGGACCATGGGGTTTATACCAAAGCATCCAATCGGGCGGGAGAGTGCGGATGACTCTGCAGCACCGACTGAGCAAACGCTAGGTCCTCATCAGCCAGGGTATCAAACTTGTAGAATTTAGCAAAGGTGTTTGACCCCGACCACGTCGCCGCTCGGCAAAGTTGTAAAGCCGAGATGCCTCGGGCAGCCGCCCAAGAAGAGCCCACCTTCCTAGTGGAATGGGCCTTAACTGAATTTGGTACCGGCAATCCAGCCGTAGAGTGAGCCTGCTGAATCGTATTACAGATCCAGCGAGCAATAGTCTGCTTTGAAGCAGGAGCGCCAATCTTATTGGCCGCATACAGGACAAACAGAGCCTCTGTTTTCCTAATTTTAGCCGTCCTGGCTACATAAATTTTTAAGGCCCTGACTACGTCCAGGGATCTGGAATCCTCCAGGTCACCAGTAGCCACAGGCACCACAATAGGTTGATTCATATGGAACGACGAAACCACTTTAGGCAAAAATTGCGGACGTGTCCTCAATTCAGCTCGATCCACATGAAAAATCAAGTAGGGGCTCTTGTGTGATAGAGCCGCCAATTCTGACACTCGCCTTGCTGATGCTAAGGCCAACAACATTACCACCTTCCAGGAAAGAAATTTCAATTCAACCTTGTTAAGCGGTTCAAACCAGTGTGATTTTAGGAACTGCAACACCACGTTCTGGTCCCATGGTGCCACTGGAGGCACAAAAGGGGGCTGGATGTGCAGCACTCCCTTTACAAACGTCTGGACTTCTGGAAGAGAAGCCAATTCCTTCTGAAAGAAAATCGAGAGGGCCGAAACCTGTACCTTAACCGAGCCTAATTTCAGGCCCATATCCACTCCTGTCTGTAGGAAGTTGAGAAGACGACCCAAATGAAAATCTTCCGTAGGTGCATTCTTGGTCTCACACAAGACACATACTTTCGCCAGATACGGTGATAATGTTTTATCGTCACCTCCTTCCTAGCCTTTATTAAAGTAGGGATGACCTCTTCCGGAATCCCCTTTTTTGCTAGGATTCGGCGTTCAACCGCCATGCCGTCAAACGTAACCGCGGTTAGTCTTGAAATACACAGGGCCCCTGCTGCAACAGGTCTTCCCTCAGGGGAAGAGGCCAGGGGTCTCCTGTGAGCATCTCTTGTAGATCCGAGTACCAAGCCCTTCGAGGCCAGTCTGGGACAACGAGTATCATCTGTACTCTCCTTCGTCTTATGATCCTCAACACTTTCGTGATGAGAGGAAGAGGAGGGAACACATAGACCGAGTCGAACACCCACGGTGTTACCAGTGCGTCTACTGCTACTGCCTGAGGGTCCCGATACCTGGCGCAATACCTCCGAAGTTTTTTGTTGAGGCGTGACGCCATCATGTCTATTTGAGGAGTTCCCCAAAGACGTGTTACGTCTGCAAAGACTTCTTGATGAAGTCCCCACTCTCCTGGATGGAGATCGTGTCTGCTGAGGAAGTCGGCTTCCCAGTTGTCCACTCCCGGAATGAAGACAGCCGACAGAGCGCTTACATGATTTTCCGCCCAGCGAAGGATCCTTGTGGCTTCCGCCATTGCGACTCTGCTTCTTGTCCCGCCTTGGCGGTTCACATGAGCCACTGCTGTGACATTGTCTGATTGAATCAGAACCAGAAGGTTTCGAAGAAAACTCTCCGCTTGTCGAAGGCCGTTGTAAATGGCCCTGAGTTCCAACACATTGATGTGTAGACAGGACTCCTGGTCTGACCAAAGACCCTGAAAAGTCTTTCCCTGTGTGACCGCTCCCCATCCTCGGAGGCTCGCGTCCGTGGTAACCAGGATCCAGTCCTGAATCCCGAACCGGCGACCATCCAGCAGGTGAGCACTCTGCAACCACCACAGGAGGGACACTCTGGTTCCTGGGGACAGAGTTATTTTCCGATGTAAATGCAGATGGGACCCGGACCACTTGTCCAGAAGGTCCCATTGAAAAGTCCTTGCATGGAACCTTCCGAAGGGAATGGCCTCGTAGGCCGCCACCATTTTCCCCATAACTCGAGTGCATTGGTGAACTGACATCCTTTTCGGTTTTAGCAGGTCTCTGACCATGTTCTGGATGTCTTGGGCTTTCTCTATTGGGAGAAAGACCTTCATTTGTTCCGTATCCAGTATCATACCTAGGAACGGTAGACGAGTTGTCGGAATCAACTGTGACTTCGGTAGATTTAGAATCCAACCGTGTTGCTGGAGCACTCTCAGAGAGAGCGCCACACTGCTCAGTAATTTCTCTCTTGATCTCGCTTTTATCAGGAGATCGTCCAAGTATGGGATAATTGTGACTCCATGCTTGCGCAGGACCACCATCATTTCCGCCATTATCTTGGTGAAAATCCTCGGGGCCGTGGAAAGTCCAAACGGCAACGTCTGAAATTGGTAATGACAATCCTGTACAGCAAATCTCAGGTATTCCTGATGGGGGGCATATATGGGGACATGAAGGTACGCATCCTTTATGTCCAGAGACACCATAAACTCCCCCTCCTTCATGTTGGCTATTATCGCTCTGAGTGATACCATTTTGAATTTGAATCTTTTTATGTACAGGTTTAGGGATTTCAGATTCAAAATCGGTCTGACCGAACCATCCGGTTTTGGGACCACAAATAGGGTTGAGTAGTAACCTCTTCCCTGCTGGTGCAGGGGAACCTTGATTATCACTTGCTGTATACACAGCGTTTGAATTGCAGCTAACACTACATCCCTTTCCGATGTGGAAGCTGGTAGGGCCGACTTGAAAAATCGGCGCGGGGGCACCTCCTTGAATTCCAGTTTGTAACCCTGTGAAACTATTTCCGACACCCAGGGATTCAGGTCCGATCTGACCCAGGCCTGACTGAAAAGTCGAAGACGTGCCCCCACCGGTGCGGACTCCCTCAGGGGAGCCCCAGCGTCATGCTGTGGGTTTTGGAGCAGCCGGGGAGGACTTTTGTTCCTGGGCACCGAAGCAGGTGCTCTCTTGCCTCTGCCCTTACCTCTGGCGAGGAAAGAGGATCCCCGACCTCTTTTGGACTTGTGCGACCAAAAGGACTGCATCTGATAAGGTGTTGCTTTCTTTTGCTGTTGGGGAATATATGGTAAAAAATTTGATTTACCTGCTGTAGCTGTGGAAACCAGGTCTGTCAGCCCATCCCCAAACAATACATCACCCTTATAGGGTAGTACTTCCATATGTTTTTTGGAATCCGCATCACCCGTCCATTGGCGAGTCCATAAGGATCTTCTCGCGGAGATAGACATGGCATTGGCCCTAGAAGCTAGCAATCCAATGTCCCTTTGAGCATCCCTCATAAATAAGACTGCGTCTTTATATGGGCTAGAGTTAGGAATATAGTATCCTTATCCATAGTATCAAATTGATCTGTCAGCTCATCTGTCCAAGCTGCAATTGCGCTAAACACCCATGCCGACGCAATCGTCGGTCTTAGCACAGCACCCGTATGAGAATAAATACCCTTTAAGGTAGTTTCTTGCCTGCGATCTGCAGGGTCCTTAAGGGCCGCTGTGTCAGGAGACGGTAGCGCCACTTTCTTGGACAAGCGCGTCAGGGCCTTGTCCACAGTGGGGGGTAATTCCCAAATCTCCCTGTCCTACTTAGGGAAAGGGTATGCCATAAGAATTCTTTTGGGGATCTGCGGTCTCTTATCCGGAGTCTCCCAAGCTTTTCCAAAGAACTCATTTAATTCATGAGATGTGGGAAAATGAATAATCTGTTTCTTTTCCTTAAACATGTGTACCCTTGTGTCGGGGACCGAGGGTTCATCCACAATATGCAACACATCCCTTATTGCCACAATCATACACTGAATAGTTTTAGTCACCCTAGGGTGCAATTTTACTTCGTCATAGTCGACACTGGAATCAGAATCCGTGTCGGTAGTAGTGTCTTGTGTTAAGGGACGCGTTTGAGACCCCGACGGGCCCTGTGAGTCGGTCCAATCTGAGGATTGACCGCCTGATGTCCCCCCTAAACCAGCCTTATCAAGCCTTTTATGTAAAGATGCCACACTTGCATGCAACGTATGCCACATGTCCATCCAATCTGGAGTCGGCACAACCGACGGGGACACACCACTCATTTGCTCCACCTCCTCCTTGGAGAAGCCTTCCGCCTCAGACATGTCGACACACACGTACCGACACCCCCCACACACAGGGAGTTACCTATAAGTGGACAAAACCCCAACCAGGCCCTTAGGAGAGACAGAGAGATAGAGTATGCCAGCACACACCCAGCGCTTAAAAACACTGGAATATATGACCAGATAGCGCTGTTATATGTTTATAATTGTAATCTCCACTCACTGCGTCGCCAAAGTGCCCCCCTCCTCCTTTTTCCAACCTGTGAAGCTCAGCAGGGGAGAGAACAGGGAGCCAGCGTTTTCTCATGCAGCCTCTGTGGAGAAAATGGCGCTGGTTAGTGCTGAGGATCAAGCCCCGCCCACCCGACGGCGGGCTTCGGTCCCATCATCATATATTAATAAAATGGCGGGGGTCCGCGGATTTACTGTCCCACAGCCTAATACATCGTATTTATGGCCAAATTGAGGTTTATTGCTGCCCAGGGCGCCCCCCCCCCCTGCGCCCTGCACCCTTCAGTGCCTGCTTGTGTGTGTGTGAGTGGGAGCAATGGCGCGCAGCTTACCGCTGCGTGCTTACCTCATGAAGATCTGATGTCTTCTGCCGCCTGAAGTCTTTTCCTCAATACTCACCCGCCTTCTATCTTTGGCATCTGTGAGGAGGATGGCGGCGCGGCTCCGGGACGAACCCCAGGTGAGACCTGTGTTCCGACTCCCTCTGGAGCTAATGGTGTCCAGTAGCCTAGAAGCAGTGCCCAACTTTACAAGCCAGCTCTGCTTCTCTCTCCTCAGTCCCACGATGCAGGGAGCCTGTTGCCAACAGGACTCCCTAAAAATAAAAAACCTAACAAAATTATTTTTCCACAGAAAACTCTGGAGAGCTCTCTGCAGTGCACCCATTCTCCTCTGGGCACAAGATCTAACTGAGGTCTGGAGGAGGGGCATAGAGGGAGGAGCCAGTGCACACCCATAGTCAAAGTTCTTTTTAGGTGCCCAATCTCCTGCGGAGCCCGTCTATACCCCATGGTCCTTACGGAGTCCCCAGCATCCTCTAGGACGTAAGAGAAAGGGGACTTTAAGTTCACTTTCTAGAGAATCACTCCAAAGCATTTTCAGTCCTGTTGTCGCTGAACCCCTTTCGAATGAGATGCCGAAAGTTCATGTAAAGTTAACCTTCTGTTATTTTGCAACATCTTTGGCAATGTAGACATCTGTAGCCACTGTGGATGGTCTCAGAAAAAGCGCTTTGTCACTCACTTTCGTATTACCCTCTTTGAAGTGCTTCCACCACCGAAATACTGCAACACAGCTAATTGTTTATCCACCATATGCCTGCCATAATATTTAATGAGTTTAATATCCGCTTTTTCCAAGTTTAACACAAAATGAAATCACACATCTCTGACGTAATCTCACAGACACGTCTTCCTTATCCGCCATGACGAAACTTACAAAGATCTTCCACTCGCTGTGACCAAACAAAGCAGACTGCGGCAGTTAAACCGCAGGTCAGAGTCGGCCATAGGCATAGGCAAACTAGGCAATTTCCTAGGGCATTTGATATGCCTAGGGGCATCAGCAGCTTCTGCTGATTAAAATGATATGTGGCATGCCTATATTCATATGCAGATACAGCCACAGTCTCACACAGTATATAGGCATGCTGCATATCATTTTAATCAGCAGAAGCTGCTTGTACACCCTAGCCACATAGCAATGCAAATAAGATGCATTTTCATAAAAAAAGGTGCCGACGTTAGCATTGAGGCAAGATTTATGAGGACACATCTGTATCCAAGCAGAGGCAGAGGTCACAGTGTTAGTGGCAGTGTGATTGCTGTGTGCATGTGAGTGGGTTGGTTGTGCAGTAGTGTTCAGAATATGTGTAAGGAGCATTATGTGTGTCATGTAAAAATGCATTAATAATGTGCAACATATGTATAAGGGGCACTATGTGTGTCATTATGTGTATAAGGGCATTAATAATGTGTGGCATATGTGTAACAGGGTAATACTGTATGTGTGTCATTATGTGTATAGGGGCACTAATAATGGGCAGCAAATGTGTAGGGGGCACTATGTGTGTCATTATGTGTATAAGGGCATTAATAATGTGTGGCATATGTGTAACAGGGTACTACTGTATGTGTGTCATTATGTGTATAGGGGAACTGATAATGTGCAGCAAATGTGTAAGGGGCACTATGTGTGTCATTATGTGTATAAGGGCATTAATAATGTGTGGCATATGTGTAACAGGGTAATACTGTATGTGTGTCATTATGTGTATAGGGGCACTAATAATGTGCAGCAAATGTGTAAGGGGCACTATGTGTGTCATTATGTGTATAAGGGCATTAATAATGTGTGGCATATGTGTAACAGGGTACTACTGTATGTGTGTCATTATGTGTATAGGGGCACTAATAATGTGCATCAAATGTGTAGGGGCACTATGTGTGTCATGTGTATAAGGGCATTAATAATGTGCAGCATATGTGTAAGGGACATTATGTGTAAAAGGGCATTAATAAACGTTGTCATAATGTGTAAGGCACATATTATGTTTATAAGGACAATAAGGTGTCTCATATGTGTAAGGGGCATTACTGTGTGGAATTATGTGTATAAATGCATTACTAATGTGCGGCATTATGTGTATAATGTGCTCTACTATGTGGCGTTGCGTATAGAAAGGGCACTACTGTGTCGTCTAATGTGAATAAAGAGCAATAGGGTGTTGTGTAATGTGAATAAGGAGCAAATCAGTGTGATGTAATATGAATAAGGGGCACTACTGTGAGGAGTAACGTTTATAAGGTAAAGTGATACTTATGTGGGATGTAATATGAATTATGGACACTATCGCATGATCAAAAGTCAATTAAGTTGCAGTACTGTGTGGCGTAATTGGAATTGGGGTTACTATTGTGTGGCCATGCCCCTTGCCAGCCATTGCTGTGCGCCAAATGTGCAAGCTGTTCCTATTTAAAATATAAGGGGTACAAACACCAAAATAAGGACTGCTATGGGTGAGGGGTGATGGTGCTGGGAAAGAGGTGCAAGGTCAGAGGCGGAACCAGCAGTGGTGCTAGGGGGCACCAGCCAAAATCTTGCCTAGGGCATCATATTGGTTAGGGCCGGCTCTGCCGCAGGTTCAGACACGTTGATGTATGAGCTTCACAATAACAAGCATAGCGCTACCACATCTACCTATGGGACAGAAAAACAGAGGCAGTCTCCTTTACTTTTAAATCAGTGGTGGGAGATTGGGGGGCACTCTGTCAGTGGATAATGGATGATGGACAATGTATTCTTTCCTGTGTGGGGAAATGTGTTTTTATCCTGTGGTGGCAATATGTTTGAATTTTTTTCCTATGGCGGCAATGTGTTTGAATGTTTTCCTGTGTGGGGCAATGTGTTTTTAACCTGTGGTGGCAATGAGTTTGCATTTTTTCCTATGGCAACAAGGTGTTTGAATTTCTTCCGATGTGGAGCAATGTGTTTTTTTCCTGTAGGGGCAATGTATTTAATTTTTTTGTTCTGTTTAGACAATGTGCTTTTTTCCTACCTGTGTGTGGCAATGTGTTTGCCCCAGGTGGGACAGTGGGACAGTCCAAAAACAAAGGGACTGTCCCGCTAAAATCGGAACAGTTGGGAGGTATGCATTAACTATGGTACTGCTATGATTCATAAAATGTATTAAGGTACTACTGAGGGGCATAACATGTATTAGGGCACTATACATACAATTAACAACTGATGCAGAGAGAGGTGTCTCGAGAAGCATTGGGGCAAGGGGCCCTTCAAAATATTGCTATGGGGCCAAAAAGTTGTGGCTACACCCCTGCTACACAGGGCAGTATCTCACAACAGCCAGTGGGACACTTGCTTTCATTGGTATGCACTAAGTTGATCTGGTAAGCACTAATTATTCACTGGTTGCTGTGGGTTTTTTCACTGTACAAGCCGGCAGCAAAATTAATAAATAATAGAAGAAGAGCGGTGTGGTATATCTAATGCATGTCAACCTTTTGTCAGTGTCAACCTAAGGCTTATCAACCTTTTGTCAGTGTTGATCTAATGCCTGTCGACCATATAGAGTCGACCTGACTGTTGACCTAGACATTGTCTGTAAAACATTGAAACGAACCCCAGGCGAGCACTTGCACTGCATTGTCAGCAGAACTATCCACCCTGATGTACATTCCACTTTTCCAATGACATTATTAGTGAGGCTGCAGATTCCTGCATGCTAAAGATTGCATTAGCTGCAATGGTAATGCATGCTCACTGATTTCTGACAGTACTTTTCTAATTGCCACCGAAATGTAGTTTTGCTTATGTGACACAAAGTAATGCAGTGGCCAGAATGTCATCCAGGGCCATAAAACAGATATATGTTGTCACTCTTGGAATTGGATTCTCAATGCCCTTGTTTAAATTATGCATTAAGGCAGGCTGATGGTGTATCTATCAAGGGTCATGAGGTTGGCAGTGGCAGCAGGGAAGTACAGATGGATCTTTACTGAGCTGTTTAAGGTTCTGCAGTCTGGAGGCTCGGAAATATGATTTATTAGTTGTAGTGTACAAAGCGCGTACCTAGATTTGTCTGTGGGTCCCACACTGGTATGTACCTGAATGAGATACGCATAGAGTCAGTGAGCGAGCCATAAACAATATTATAAGGCACATTATGTCTCCAACGTTACATAACTGATATGAAAAAATCTGCTGCTGTAGTAAAATTGCATAGAAACCCATTGTAGGTGTCCAGGTTCTATTAGAATTAACCCATTATGTGCCATTATATATTTTTTAAATGTTGTCTATCTAAATATTTATACATCCATATGTGTATAGTACAGTGTTTCTCCACATAACAGTGGAGAAAGATAGCACTCTCCAGACTTGTTATAGTATACGTAATAAAGTCATTTATTCAAAACACTTGGTTCCATGTAATCTTCATGTCACCAACAAGGTATACACAGAAAAGGGCTCACCAACGTTTCGGTCCTGTATTCGGACCTTTCTCAAGGTATTTGCCAGTCAATCAATGCAAAGTCAAGAAAACAGCAGCAACAGTGTCAGCATCAAAGCAGGAACCAGGATCTGCATATTGCCTCCCAGGCCCCCTATATATATACCCAGGAGCTAACTAGTGAATAAGTCACATGCCCGTATGGCCGCGGCGTCACTTCCGGTAATACCGGAAATACCGTTCAGCCGGCCGTATTATAAGTGTATAACCAAAGAGGCAATAGATGGTGGTAAATCATGTTAATCCCATTAGGCAGACTAATCTGGTGCCTCTATTACCTTCTGCAGTCAGTCGTTAGTTACCCTGGCTGAACCGCCGGTCTCCATGGTGACGCGCGATGCCGCAGCGTCACTTCCGGTCTAAACCGGAAGTCATGCGTTCCACCGAGTGGAACTTGCGTTTCAGGCCGCAATCAATGCAATAGAGGATCATGTGTTCCACACTGTGGAACCTGCAGTGCAACACAAAATATAGAAGGCGGGTTTGTTACACTATTAGCTGGGCAATAGGTAGACATAATTAGACAATCGTGAAATAGTACAATATATAGATGCAATTTGAATGGGTATACAGGGGACCTGGATAGTCACACATATTACATCATAAAGACCAGTTTATACAGATATATAAGTGTGCGCTACGCGCGTCACACCCATGCAGAAAATACTAGTGAGGTATCAGATTATGGTTTTAAGTTACCATATAAATTTTATGTTAGTATAATAAGAGGGATGCTATCCCTGAGAATAATTAACGAATGTTCACAAAGAACCATGGCGGAGGGCATTCATACTTGGCTGTAGTTCACCTCGGGATGTCTCCAGCGAGACTGGGTTGAGTCTAAATAAGGAGAGTCCATATGTGTATATATATATATATACGTATATATATATAATGGGTGTGGTATTGAAGGTCGACCACACTTAGGTCGACAGTGTCTAGGTAGACCACTATTGGTCGACAGTAACTAGGTCGACATGGATTCTAGGTCGACAGGGTCTCTAGGTCGACATGGTCTAGATCGACAGGTCAAAAGGTCGACATGAGTTTTTAAACCTTTTTTGGTGTTGTTTTCGCCATACCGTGACCCCCAATTAGTGCACCGTGTCCACTCGCCATGCTTCGGGCAAGGTGCCTCGCTGCGCTCGTCACAGGTTACCGTTGCCAATCATAGTCCATGTGGATCATAAAGTATAAAAAAGTTAAAAAAAGAAAGAAAATGTGAAAAACGCATGTCGACCTTTTGAACTTTAAACCTAGAACATGTCAACCTAGAAACCCGGTTGACCTAGAAACCCTGTCGACCTAGTTAGTCAACCAATAGTGGTCGACCTAGACACTGTTGACCGGATGCCATATATGATATAGGTAGGTGTCATTTTGAACTTTTACGGACATCCCTGGAAAGTATTTCATAAATGATACTTGGTCCTTGTGCTAAATTATTGCGGTATTTCTGTGACCTAAAAGATATCACATGTGTCTGCTATCAGTGGCCTGGCCTAAACTGCCTGTTTTTTATGCCGGAATAATGTGAAAGGGACAACCAGCACAAGTGTTCTATCCAATATGGGTACAGTCTATAATAAGTATAAGGACCTATTTGGACTAATAATGATAAATGTTGTTACCATTGAATTATATGGACTCATTTTGAAACACTGTAGCAAATAAAGAATGTTCATATATTCATATTACATTACTGTATCACTAAACCATTATATTTTATATCTATCTGTAGGTGCTGATATTTCTAATGAAAATTTCCCTGAGATGTCAGTGGGTGAGGTTTTACATGTCGATGATGGAATAGTCAGTGCTTCAGCTTCACAATATCCAGATGTACCCTCCCCAGCCTCTTCTAGCGATGAGTTCACTCCTAATGAAGGATCTCCCTATAGGGCTCCTATTTATATCCCAGATGACATTCCAATACCTTCTGAATTTGAACTTCGAGAGTCAAGCATTCCAGGAGCAGGACTGGGAATATGGGCAAAAATGAAAATATCACCCGGAGAAAGATTTGGGCCATTTGAAGGAGAACAATGTATGAACCTTGAAAATCTACACTCTGGCTGGGAAGTAAGTGAAATAATATGTATAATATTTATATATATATATATATATATATATAATAGTTTAATAGTGATGTAGTTCTTAAGCCTTCAATATGGGCTTTGTTTACTCAGTTGCTACATACTATAATATATGAACTTTTAACTGTAAACTATTGGTGTACTAAAGTCAAAGGGGATGAAAACCCCATCTGACTGGAGAGGGCATCCTAGGGACATCTTACTAACATCCTGTTTGCTGAGAGTGATTAATAATACAGTGTAGACAGGTGTTTTCATCCCATTTTTAAGCTGAGCACTCATGTAGAGAGAGTGGGGAACAGTTTATATAATGACGTCTAATCGATTTTAATTGTTGTTACCTGAAAACTTTTGAGCCTTCGTATTGTGCAGTCACTGGCAGCACTGACCCCATAAGATCGACAGTTTGGATCTCAACATGTGTAGGTTTAGAAGTTTGAAGTTGAAGTTCCATCTTCTTCATTTAACAAGATGATGGGGAATAAGAGTAAAGTTACTGTCCTCCTGATATAACCTCATAGTCACATCGCTGATCAGGGTGACTATAAGGAATTAATGCTTAGTGTTGTGATAGCACATGCACATGCTGGTGCCAGAGAGTCTAGTGAACTATTTAGTTACCTTGGGCAACCTTGACTTGTTGGTGTGCTCTCAGTCATTTTGCTAACTGATGCATAAAAACACTGTTGAGGCATTCAATCCTGTGCCTAGCTTTAGTTTCAGGCATTCAGTCAGCTATTGGTAAGAGAAACACACAAGAACAAACACAAGTCATGTTTCACAAACATTTGGATGCCTGCAAGTAAATGGACGACTCTGCATTAAAGCAGTTTGTTTAGGAAGCTGCTGAATAAGTAGTTTGTTCATTTCTTACATCAATGCGTTTGCTATTTCACACTTAGCGTGTAGTTTTAAAGCGTTGTCTTCAGTTTTATTAGATTGTTTACACTTAATTTGGCCAAGGTGTTGGCTTATATAAAATATTTGAGTACTTGTGTCATTTCCTTAAGAGCTTCATGAAAATATTATTATAATCACTAATCAAGTGGAGCAGATACATTTTTTTATATATATATCACTTGGTGAGTTGGTTTAGAAGACAGATACTTAGTTTACCTACAAGAAGAGTTATTTTATAATAACTCCTAACAAAAGGCTCAAATGAAACTTGGATTGTTTCTTTGTCCATCTTTGCAAAATGAAGATTACTGCTCTACTGGCAGCATTTGGATCCCATAGTATTTGAAAGGGGGAAAAGCCATTCCTATTCCACGTAGCTCATGACCAGCTGCGGTGCTGGCCCAATTAAATGAAGCCTTCCGCACCAAACCAAAATAATCCCCTTTTAATCATCTTGGGCAATATGTAATAGCCTGTGATGTTCAGGCTGTTTGGGAATTTTTGCGAGTCTGCCTGTATTCTTCAGACGGCAGTCATTTACAAGGGATAACTAGGTCAGTTTTGCCTTGTAAATGAATGCTGCTTTAAAAATAGGGGCATATGCACAAAAATACCCAAACAGCCTGAACATTGCAATATGGCATATGCCTCTTGCCTGATCGCTTTCTATAACTTAGTTTTAACTACAGATAATGGTGACATTGGATAGACATGACTTGGATTTTGACACCATCAGATTGCAGCAAAGCTTTTATACAGATTAGTAAAGTAAGAAAACAGTATTTCAGGTCAGCCCAAAAACAGTGTAATTATATAAACTATTTCTTGAGTTTAATACAGCAATACCAGACTAATAACAGCAATGCACTGTAGTGAGTACACCATAGTCCTGTTCAGTATAAGGTAACATATGTACAGTGTATAATTCAAATGAACAGTCTGGAACCTGATCCCTAGAGAGGGAGAGGGGGCCCAAGGCAGTGGGGCCCACCAGGGGTTTCCCCTGTGCCCCTGTGGGCCAGTCCAACCCTGTATATAATATAGTCTATACTGTCTCGTCCCTTGCTAATGTAATGACCAGGAAGTAGCACATCTACAAAATACTGTACTGGTTGAGTATCCCATATCCATTATGCTTGGGACCAGAAGTATTTTCGCTATCGGATTGTTCCGTATTTTGGAATAATTACATACCATAATGAGATCATGGCAATGGGAACCAAGTCTAAGCACAGAATGCATTTATGTTACATATAATATACACCTTATACACACAGCCTGAAGGTAATTTTAGCCAATATTATTAATAACTTTGTGCATTAACCAAAGTTTGTGTACATACACACAATTCATTTGTGTTTTATATACACCTTATACACACAGCCTGAAGGTCTTTTAATACAATATTTTTAATAACTTTATGTATTAAACAAAGTTTGTGTACATTGAGACATCAGAAAACAAAGGTTTCACTATCTCACTCTCACTCAAAAAAGCCCGTATTTTGGAATATTTCACATTTCAGAATATTTGGATATGGGATACTCAACCTGTATATATTTTCTGTCTAGTTTCTCTTTTCATTATCTTTGTGATAAGTTTATTTTGTCTGAAACATTAACTCTCTGTTGTGTAGATAGTATCAGAGTTATCCTTATCCTTTAATGAAGGAAGTGACAGGAGATCATAACTCTTTTCAATAAGTAAAATTGTTACAGACATTTATTGCAAGGCTTTATTAAGTACAGTAGAGGCCATTAAGCAAAACCGTCAATATGTCACCATGGAATTACCTGTAAAATGACATTGATTTGGTAAATGTAAGGGAAAAGGATCTGTTTGCTTTCATCATCTGTGTGTGAGTGGGTGAGAAGGTGATGTCACTATCATAGAGCAATAAAGAGACAACTGATGGATGGCAGGAAACGTGCTCTCATATCTGTGCCATGGTGCTTAGTCACTGTTTATGCACAGCTACAGTACATACATTTTCAATAACTGTATATTATTATTTACAAATGGTAAACTGTAAAAAAAATTGTTCTGTATAAACTAGTTTCAATATTTAGAATTATAAATTACTACTTTGAACAGTTTGCAAATGTTATGTCAATGTTTCAGGTTAAGCTCTACCTAATGTAGATATTTGCACACCAGGGGCTTTTTCACCAATAGCCCTCATTCCTTCCCCTTTCACGAGTAGGGCCATTCCTCTTCCTGTTTTCCCTCCTCTTTGGTCCACTATCTCAGCCAATTGGTTTATCATCAGAGTCCTCAAAGAGAGCTTGATTTCATTTTTATTTATATACTAGGCGATTCATCGCGCCCTACGGGCGCTCTTCACACCGTCGTTTGTGGCTATGCCCCGTTGACCCCTGCACGTCTTTGAACATACGCAGGCCAGTAGAGAACAGATGCAGAAATGCAGGGCAGTATAGAGGGCATACAGAAATGGGGTCCGGTTGAGAAAAGATAGAGAGGCGTAGGGGGTGGGAGGGAATGTACAGAAACGCTGTGCGATGGGTAAAGGATAGGGCGAGGCAGGGTGGTAGGGAGAGGATAAAGAGAGGCAAGGTGTTACAAAATACCGTTGCTAAAGGCTACGACCCGTTAACCCCTGCACAGGCTTCAGCTGTGCTATAATTGTTATTATATGGAGTATAACCTGCAAAATTTTTTATGCAAGTGGGTAAATATTGCAATGGGGAAGGGCGTGCGATTGTCAAGGGGGCGTAGGCCTTTGTGAGGGCGTGAAGAGTGGCCGCAGGGCACAATGAATAACATAGTGTAGTATATACTGCTAGTGTATGCAGCGCAGCTTATACACACAGTGGCCACACGTAATGGAGCCGCGTATACACACAATGGACACAGGTAGCAGCGCAGCTTATACACACAGTGGCCACAGGTAATAGATCCGCGTATCCACACAGTGGGCAGAGGTAGCAGCGCAGCTTATACACACAATACCCTCAGGTAGCAGAGCCGCTTATACACACAGTGGCCACAGGTAATGGAGCTGCGTATCCACACAGTGCCCACAGGTTGCAGCGCAGCTTATACACACAGTGGCCACAGGTAATGGATCCGCGTATCCACACAGTGGGCAGAGGTAGCAGCCCAGCTTATACACACAGTACCCACAGGCAGCAGAGCCGCTTATACACACAGTGGCCACAGGTAATGGAGCCGCGTATCCACACAGTGGGCAGAGGTAGCAGCCCAGCTTATACACACAATACCCACAGGTAGCAGAGGCGCTTATACACACAATACCCACAGGTAGCAGAGGTGCTTATATACACAATACCCACAGGTAGCAGAGCCGCTTATACACACACAGTGCCCACAGGTAGCAGAGCCGCTTATACACACACAGTGCCAACAGGTAGCAGAGGCGCTTATACACACAGTGCCCACAGGTAGCAGAGTCGCTTATACACACACAGTGCCCACAGGTAGCAGAGGCGCTTATACACACAGTGCCCACAGGTAGCAGTCGCTTATACACACAGTGCCCACATGTAGCAGAGGCGCTTATACACACAGTGGCCACAGGTAGCAGAGCCGCGTATCCACACAGTGGGCAGAGGTAGCAGCCCAGCTTATACACACAATACCCACAGGTAGCAGAGGCGCTTATACACACAATACCCACAGGTAGCAGAGGTGCTTAAACACACAATACCCACAGGTAGCAGAGCCGCTTATACACACACAGTGCCCACAGGTAGCAGAGGCGCTTATACACACAGTGCCCACAGGTAGCAGAGCCGCTTATACACACACAGTGCCCACAGGTAGCAGAGTCGCTTATACACACAGTGCCCACAGGTAGCAGAGCCGCTTATACACACACAGTGCCCACAGGTAGCGGAGGCGCTTATACACACAGTGCCCACAGGTAGCAGAGCCGCTTATACACACACAGTGCCCACAGGTAGCAGAGGCGCTTATACACACAGTGCCCACATGTAGCAGAGGCGCTTATACACACAGTGGCCACAGGTAGCAGAGCCGCGTATCCACACAGTGGGCAGAGGTAGCAGAGCCGCTTATACACACACAGTGCCCACAGGTAGCAGAGGCGCTTATACACACAGTGCCCACAGGTAGCAGAGCCGCTTATACACACACAGTGCCCACAGGTAGCAGAGTCGCTTATACACACAGTGCCCACAGGTAGCAGAGCCGCTTATACACACACAGTGCCCACAGGTAGCAGAGGCGCTTATACACACAGTGCCCACAGGTAGCAGAGCCGCTTATACACACACAGTGCCCACAGGTAGCAGAGGCGCTTATACACACAGTGCCCACATGTAGCAGAGCCGCTTATACACACACAGTGCCCACAGGTAGCAGAGGCGCTTATACACACAGTGCCCACATGTAGCAGAGGCGCTTATACACACAGTGGCTACAGGTAGCAGAGCCGCGTATCCACACAGTGGGCAGAGGTAGCAGCCCAGCTTATACACACAGTACCCACAGGTAGCAGAGCCGCTTATACACACAGTGGCCACAGGTAATGGAGCCGCGTATCCACACAGTGGGCAGAGGTAGCAGCCCAGCTTATACACACAATACCCACAGGTAGCAGAGGCGCTTATACACACAATACCCACAGGTAGCAGAGGTGCTTATACACACAATACCCACAGGTAGCAGAGCCGCTTATACACACACAGTGCCCACAGTTAGCAGAGCCGCTTATACACACACAGTGCCCACAGGTAGCAGAGGCGCTTATACACACAGTGCCCACAGGTAGGAGAGCCGCTTATACACACACAGTGCCCACAGGTAGCAGAGTCGCTTATACACACAGTGCCCACAGGTAGCAGAGCCGCTTATACACACACAGTGCCCACAGGTAGCAGAGGCGCTTATACACACAGTGCCCACAGGTAGCAGAGCCGCTTATACACACACAGTGCCCACAGGTAGCAGAGGCGCTTATACACACAGTGCCCACATGTAGCAGAGGCGCTTATACACACAGTGGCCACAGGTAGCAGAGCCGCTTATACACACACAGTGCCCACAGGTAGCAGAGGCGCTTATACACACAGTGGCCACAGGTAGCAGAGCCGCTTATACACACACAGTGCCCACAGGTAGCAGAGGCGCTTATACACACAGTGACCACAGGTAGCAGAGCCGCTTATACACACACAGTGCCCACAGGTAGCAGAGGCGCTTATGCACACAGTGACCACAGGTAGCAGAGCCGCTTATACACACAGTGACCACAGGTAGCAGAGCCGCTTATACACACACAGTGGCCACAGGTAGCAGAGGCGCTTATACACACAGTGGCCACAGGCAGCAGAGGCGCTTATACACACAGTGCCCACAGGTAGCAGAGCCGCTTATACACACACAGTGCCCACAGGTAGCAGAGTCACTTATACACACAGTGCCCACAGGTAGCAGAGCCGCTTATACACACACAGTGCCCACAGGTAGCAGAGTCGCTTATACACACAGTGCCCACAGGTAGCAGAGCCGCTTATAAACACACAGTGCCCACATGTAGCAGAGGCGCTTATACACACAGTGGCCACAGGTAGCAGAGCCGCTTATACACACACAGTGCCCACAGGTAGCAGAGGCGCTTATACACACAGTGGCCACAGGTAGCAGAGCCACTTATACACACACAGTGCCCACAGGTAGCAGAGGCGCTTATACACACAGTGACCACAGGTAGCAGAGCCACTTATACACACACAGTGCCCACAGGTAGCAGAGGCGCTTATGCACACAGTGACCACAGGTAGCAGAGCCGCTTATACACACAGTGACCACAGGTAGCAGAGCCGCTTATACACACACAGTGGCCACAGGTAGCAGAGGCGCTTATACACACAGTGGCCACAGGTAGCAGAGGCGCTTATACACACAGTGCCCACAGGTAGCAGAGGTGCTTATACACACAATTACCCCCGGTAGCAGCGTCATTTCTGCACACAATTCCCATAGGTAACAGAGGAGCTTATACACACAGTGGCCACAGGTAGCAGAGACCTTTATGCACACAATTCCCATAGGTAACAGAGGTGCTTATACACACAGTGGCCACAGGTAGCTGAGACACTTATACACACAATGCCCACTGGTAGCAGTGTCACTTATACACACAATGGCCACAGGTAGCAGTGGCGTTTATACACACAGTGGCCACAGGTAGCAGCGCCACTTATACACAATGGCCACAGGTAGCATTGTCGCTTAGACACATAATGGCCACAGTATTAGTGTTTCTTATTAATCCAATGTCCATTGGTAGCAACTATACTCACAGAAGTTCAGTGTGTGTGTGGGGGGTTTGGAAAGGGAGTGGGTTCAGTGAGGTGGAGGTGCGTATCCATGCCGCTGATCACCGCGATTCAGGGAATCACTTGTAGCGGCTGCGGATGGTGTCCGAGGTGCTATGTGTGGTGGTGGGGTGGGTGCGGGAGGGGGTCCAGAGGTGTTGCGGGTGGTGGAGGGGTGGGTGCAGTGGCACCGATGGTGGAAAGGGTGCAGAGGTGCTGTGGGTGGGGGAGGGGTAGGTGTGGAGGGGGAGTGTAGATGCTGTTGGTGGGGGAGGGGTGGGGGAGGTGTGGCTGTGGATGAAGGAGGGGGTCTGGAGGTGATGTGTGTGTGGGAGGGGGGATGTAGGGGGGTGCGTTTGGAGGCGCAGAGGTAGGTGTGGGGCGGGGGAGGTGCGGGGGTGCAGCGGGTGGGGGAGGGGTGGGTGGGGAGAAGGGTGTGGGGGTGTAGCGGGGGGAGAGGTTGGTATAGGGGTGGGGGAGGTACGAGGGTAGTGCGGGTGGGGGAGGGGCATGGGGTTTTGCAGGGAGGGGGCGGGAGTGCTGCGGGTGGGGGAGGGGGTGGGAGTGCCGCGGGTGGGGTGGATGTGGTGGATGCCGCGGGTGGGAGGGTGCAGGTTGACGCGGGCCGTGTGCCGTGGTTGGGGGGGTGGATTCTGTGTGTGGCACGGCTCGTGTGCGGCGGGTGGAGGTGTTGGATGATGTTTGTGCCGCGGGTGGGAGGGGGGGCGGGCGCGGCTGTCAGCGTTCGTCCACAATTCTCCTCCACACTTTGCGCCAGCGGTTAGTGAGAGCGCCGCTTACAGTCCCCGGCTGCACTGTCACCAGGGTGCAGGGACTGGAGGAGGGAGAGAGGGGAGTGGACGGAGATGGGGAGGGGACTGGGTGGAGATGGAGGGGCAGAGGGAGGGGACTGTTCCTGCCCTGCATCCAGCCACCCAGATCTGTGCCTGTGACTCCGCCCAGCGTTAGAACGCCAAGCACCGAGTCACAAGGCTAATATATAGGAGATCTTTCTTTTTTTTTAACCTTTAAGTTTTTTCCTCAACAAATCTTCTGTTCATTTGAGGAAGTTATAATGCTTAATGTTCAAATTTTGCCTACATTTGTAACTATGGGGTTTATTTACTAATATTCGTGTTTTAGCCGTTTTTAAGGGTGTTTGATCTCGAATGGTATCGGGTGCATTTTACTGCAACTTTTTGAATCCTGACACGGTAATTTACTAAGCTGCCGAGTTTTCAACATTTGTATTTTCCGATGTCGATGTGATTCGTAATGTCAGGCAGTGTTTTACGGGAGTGATTAGTAAAACATTGCCTGACAAAACACAAGGAATCCCGGCCGGATCTGTGAGATCCGTGCAGGGCTTCATTGTGTGCATTGTGAGCAGTGCAGAATGGGTTAAAAAATGAAAAGAAAAAAATTGCGTGGGGTCCCCCCTCCTAAGCATAACTAGCCTTGGGCTCTTTGAGCCGGTCCTGGTTGTAAAAATACTGGGGAAAAACTGACAGGGGTCCCCCCATATTTAAACAACCAGCACCGGGCTCTGCACCTGGTCCTGGTGCCAAAAATACGGGGGACAAAAAACGTAGGGGTCCCCTGTATTTTTTACACAAGCACTGGGCTCCACTAGTCAGAGAGATAATGCCACAGCTGGGGGACACTTTTATATTGGTCCCTGCAGCCCTGGCATTAAATCCCCAACTAGTCACCCCTGGCCGGGGTACCCTGGAGGAGTGGGGACCCCTTAAATCAAGGGGTTCCTCCCCTCCAGCCACCCAAGGACCAGGGGTGAAGCCCGAGGCTGTCCCCCCCATCCGTGGGTGGTGAATGGGAGGTTGATAGCCTTCTGTGTAAAAATAGAATATTGTTTTTTGTAGCAGAACTACAAGTCCCAGCAATCCTCCCCTGCAAGCTGGTACTTGGAGAACCACAAGTACCAGCATGCGGGGGAAACGGGTCCACTGGTAAAAAAAAACACAGACACCGTGAAAGTAAAAGTTTAATAAACATACATGCACACTTACTTACATACATACATACATACATACATACATACATATATACTTACCTATGCTGACACAAAGCACTCTATCCTCTTGTCCAGTAGAATCCAGGGGTACCTGTAAATAAAATGACACTTACAAAGTATTTTTTTTTTTTTAAATTTACACTAAACAGACCCTTTCCCATAGATAACCATGCACAGATCTCACTGATCCATGCAGTGGCGGAACTAGCGAGCGGTGGGTCCATGTGCGACAAAATGCTTTGGGCCCGCTTCCCTCATCCGATCCAAGTCCACCCCCTCACCCCTGGAGAGGATCTGGTGAGGGGGACCTGCTCAGGGCCAGAGAAATGGATACCTAGCAACAGTGCCGTAACTAGACATTTTAGCACTGTGTGCAAGAAACGGTATCGGAGCCCCCCCCCCCCCCCCCCTACTCCATGGAAAGCAGGGGCAGTGCGCGCCAAAGGCGCGTGCAAAAAATAGGGGCATGGCTTCGTGGGGTGTGGCTACCAAATAATACCAATTCATATAACGGTGCACAGTAGTCTCCATTATTAAAATTACGCCGCACGGTAGCACCACTACACTAGGTAGAGCCCCTTTTACACCTTACGGCAGACAGATTCCCCTTTTTACACATTACGGCAGACAGCGTCAACCTTTTACACATTACGGCAGACAGCGTCAACCTTTTACACATTACGGCAGACAGCGTCCCCTTTTCATTACGGCAGACAGCGTCCCCTTTTTACACATTACGGCAGACAGTGTCCCCTTTTTTACACATTACGGCAGATAGCGTCCCCATTTTTACACATTACGGCAGACAGCGTCCCCATTTTTACACATTACGGCAGACAGCGTCAACCTTTTACACATTATGGCAGACAGCGTCCCCTTTTTACACATTACGGCAGACAGCGTCCCCTTTTTACACATTACGGCAGACAGCGTCCCCATTTTTACACATTACGGCAGGCAGCTTCCCCATTTTTACACATTACGGCAGACAGTGTCCCATTTCTACACATTACGGCAGACAGCGTCCCCATTTTTACACATTACGGCAGACAGTGTCCCATTTTTACAAGGCAAGAGATGCAAACTCAATATAAAAATAAATAAAATAAATAAATAAATATATATATATATATATATATATATATATATAAAATTGTGTTTATACATAAGCAACACAATTAAAGACATTTAAAATAACTAATTCCTACCAGGGGTTGTTGCTGCACATAGGGAATGACCAGCAGCTCCAGCTCCTCTCTCTCCCTCCCTCCCATTATGACAGTGGGCGCCGGGGACGGCCACGAGATCTTGGCGTGATGCTTGTCAGATCCCCGGCGCCCAAACACAGAGAGAGAGAGAGAGAGAGAGGAAGCCGAGGGAGGGGCGGAATATAAACAGGAAGGGGGAGGAGCTGAGTTAGCTGCCCCTCCTCGCTTTCCTGATTGACATCTTGCAGCAGCATTTTATTATAGGAGGACGTGTGGAGGAGGAGGCGCTGGAGAGAGCGTTTCCTCCTTACAGCAGCAGCAGCAGCAGCCAGTGAGACCTGACCGACCAGTAAGTTTGTATGAGGGAGGGATGGACCCTCCTACCTCTTCGGCCGGGACCCCTCCTTCCCCTTCAGCCGGGCTTCCGCAGGCGCTGAGTGTGTTACACAGGCGGCGGGCGGCAGCCGTGGTAGCGTGTCTGTTGCTGCCCTAAACTATTCGTGACACGGCCGGGCGGCGGGACGCAGACCCGACGGGAGCGTTGCTGGTGCCTGGTGTGCGGCGGCCGCGGCATGATACAATGAGTCATTGTGGGCCCTTTGAGTGCGGCGGGAACCCAGTGCAATGCACTGGCTGCACTGCCAGTAGTTCCGCCCCTGGATCTGTGCATGATTATCCAAACTCGCCTGGAAAAAGCAGGTCTATTTTTTTGCTGCTTTTTTTAACGAATCGCAAAAATAATACACCCGTAGCTGAGCATTCAGAGACTAACACCCAAATACGAATGAATAGTAAATTCCCGTGTAGTATGAACAAACAGCCGCGTTTGACCGATGGTCTATTCATTCGTATTTCTGAACTTTTCCGTCAGAACCATTATGAATAGCCCAAACACTGCCGAGATTTGTGGTTAGTAAATTCCCCTGTTGCCACTTAGAATTTTTTTAAAAAATCGGACAAACTCGGAACTTTAGTCATTAAACCCCTATGTGTATATGCTATTCCCACGGAAATGTGTTGCACCTTATAAATATATAAATAAATGAATGACAGGGTAGGTACAGTATGAGTACGTACCTTTAGAACTTCAAACTTTCATGCCTGTTGCAATAGGTATGAAGATGATGGTAGTCTAGTATATTGTTCTCTATTGCATTTTATATGGTCATTTAGTTTACACTGAATATATGTACCCTCCAAAAGAGAAAGCAAAGACACTTTAAAAAAGTATTTAATATTAATTAGATTTCTGTAGTGCCACGTACCCTTACCACTCTCCACTTGTTTCCTACTGTATACAGTTATTGGCTTAAATGCTGACTAATTCCCATGTGTAAAATAACACTTGTAAATAATACAGCTTGAGTCTCCCATATCTGAAATATTCCAAATACAAAATATTTCTGGTCCCATACATATTGGATATGGGAGACCTCCTGTATAACTTTTGCTGGGTATATGTAAAATCCCCGCTTTCCTCCTTATTTTCGCACGTGCATATGTTGCCGCTCTACCAATGAAGCAGGACTTGCTCATTTTATTTTTTAAATAGTGAAAACTATTTTATCTAATTAATATTTTTTTCTTTTCTATCCTTTTTTATTATCTATACAACTTAAATTATGCAAAATAAAAAGGTACTTATTTTAACATATTTTTGGGGGGATGTAAAGATTCTTTTTGATGTTTTACAAAATGTATTGTAAGGTTATTCATCTAGGAAACTAGGACAGAGGGAGTAGTACAGAGTCAATTGAACTCAACAAACCAATAAAAAGTTATTAGAATTTAAAATATAGTGGATTCTGTAATGGTGCTGGAATTTTTACATATGTATTTTTGAATATAACACAATACCTTTTCAGATTTAATCGTAAACTTGGAAGGAGTAGAAGCTGATGTGAACGCCTGTCACAAACCTGGAACAGTTTAAGTCTGAATAAAATATAGACGATCAGCCAGTAAGCACGATCCATGGAGCAGTCGTGTAGATGAAAAATGCACTATATAAAAAAAGTTTTGGCTGTCTTTTAGTGTAGCTTTGAAATGGGTAATATGGAAAATCCTGAGCTCCTGATAAATAAATTATAGTTGTCAATTAAGAAGTTTCATTTGATTTAAGTGAACAATATACAGTACTATATACCTGGTATGTTAATGCACATAATATAAATATTTAATATATATCAGTATTATTTTACTAGTATGTTTGTTACATATTTTAATAGATGCTTTGATGTAAAGACATCACTGTAGATATATAAACTACTTGATGAAGTTGGAAACTCCAGTGACACTTTCTATTATTGGTTCTAATGCGCAATGTGCATAAAGAACTGTGAGGAGAAGATGAATCAGCAGATCAATCATTTAACATGATTTGAAAATAGAGCCATTGTGTTTCAGGAATATAATTAAATCAGGGATGGCTTTTTATTGAACAAAGGGCCATAAGCCTGGAGAGACTATCAAAAGCTCTTCAGACATTTGATTTCATTCTTGTTTTCTTTTTGGCCCAGTCTTTCGGCTTCAGTTTTAAATTCGTTTTGCATACCGTAGCAGTGTGAGTCTTTTCAATTATGTGACTCTCTATCATTTCTATTATTGCAGAAAAGAGGGCCAGTGGCCTGTTAACAAGTGCTAAAGTTCAGGAACTCTTAAACTAGTTTCCTCGGGTCAGAGGGGAAAGTTACTTTTACAAAAGAACAAAGGTGCGCCCTGATAATTCAGCAAATAAAGAAGATCATATGTAGTGTATACATTGTCAAGTAAATGCACACAGACCGCCATACACTAAATCATTGTTGAAGAAGGATAGTAGTGACATTTGTGTTGCATGACATGTAAATTGAATTTCCTTCTCAAATTGCAAAAGTGTTAAGCATCTGTTTGAGCTGATTTTTACCTCCCAAGTGTCTCACTTTAGGAGCAGTTGTCCTTCTTTTGGAACCAGTCCTCCATATACCCCAGCACAATTGTTTTTGTAGAGATCCACTTTAGTTTCAATATATAGATATGATCACATAACCACCTTATAAAGGATAATTCCAATCAAATAAACACTCCCCGAACTACTGTGGTAGTTCTGCTGCTGTACAGGGTCTTCTGTCTGCATGGACAACAAAGCACAGAGGATGGAAGAGCAAAAAGCTCTTTACTGATATCTAGTGTAGACACGGATAGGATATTGCTGTGTCTAACATAGCGTTATTTGGATTTCTAATCTACTAGGTTATCAGTGTTGGCTTAAAACTACAGCATTGGTTATGAGTAGGACCATAACGTGTGGTCATGGGAAGCAGGAGAGGCAGAGACTTACCTGCCATACCTCCAGTATGCACCAGAGTTTTGACAATAAAAATTATTAGAATAATATAAAGATAAGTATAACTTATAAATATAATCTTTGTATTATTTATATCATCTTTGTATTATTTTAATAAATTTTATAGTCAAAACTAACCACCAAATCATATATAAGTGACAGTGTGTGTGTATGTAAATCTGACTCTGGTACTAGCCAGTGCCTCCCCAGCCATTGACCTCACTGCTCGTCACTGGTTAGGAGTGAGTTTACCTAAAATGTGGGGTTCCTTAGTATAAGACAATGGGGGTTATTCAATTAGCCCCGATGAGACATCGAGAGTAAAACACCCCAATGTTTCTTTGGGTGTTGCGGTCAGGCTATTTGATTAGCTCGTCCGTTAACATGTGCATTTACATCCGAAAACGCACAGGTTCAGTGACACCTGTGTGTTTTCGGGTGAAATAGCCCCGTTTTCGGAAGAAAACGGGGCTATTATCTGGGATTCTGCTTCGCCTGCCGCAGGAAGGTGAAACAAAATCCACAATAAGCCGCGGCACCCGCCGGTTTATCGGGGCTAATTAGATAGCCCCCCCAGCGAATCTTTACACCCGATAATATGTGCGAGTAATTGAATATCCCCAAAAGCATTGTTCAGTGGGGTGGAGGGAGTGAAATTTATATTTTGATAAAAAGCATCATTTATTTCTTAAACGTTTTTGTCAGGGTGTCTGTGTGTGTGTGTCCAACTTACATGGATTTACATCTTACTTATTTGGACCCTAATGTTTTTTTTTTGTTTTTTTTTTAAAGAACCTTCTTGCTGCAGTACTAGGTCTTTTCCCACGATTCAGTCAGATACAGCTCCTTATTTACCACCTTTAGCTTTTTGGGATTATCAGTTCCTTATGCTGCAGATTTTTATGAAGTTCATTTGTTTTACCCAGAATACAAATTGTTAATTGTTTATGAACTGAACTGTCATATAATTACTGTTACAGAAACGTATGACATTCTTAGTACAGTATTCTAACCTTTCTTATATTTTTGTTCTAGCTCACAAGCCTCACATGTCCTGTACGGTAAATTTGTGTTCCTTACTTAATGGTCAGTAGGTGGCATAGTAAGCAATGAAAATGCAAGAATGCATATTGCAACTGGATCACATCATTTTGTATAACTCATCATTAATATGAGGGAGAAATGATTTGTAGAGAATAATATGTACGTGGTTGTTGCTAAGAATACAGATACATCTATTTTGTGGTAAAATTGAGACATTACATTTCATTTATAGGTTATAGTATCCTATAGGAACCATATCATGAATCATTTGCTGTGCACTTAATCTAATTGAAATAAAAGTGTGTGGTCAGTGTACTCCGAGAGGTCAAAGTTGTATTTTATGCCCAAGCCCTTTTAACCTCTGAGTAAATGAATCTGTCCTCCCTTCCTCAAAGTACCTGTGATCACAGTATAACAAGGAACATCCCTTAAATTACAGCTCATACTGTATTTATTTCAGAGAATCTTATGCTCTGTAAAAGTTACTACTACACATTTCTTTTTTCTCTCCAATTTGAACTTTTAATTGTTAACTTTATAGAAATATAAAAGACTTACAATCACCTTGGTATTAAGTCTGTAAAATGTTTAAAAACATGCTTGATTGTATTTTTTATTTAAATATGACATTTATTAGAAATTGACCAGCAAACAGCATCTTACTGTACCTTAGTAAGAAACAAGCACCAAGTGTTTATCCTTTCTTGGCCCTGCTGCATGGTCAACCAGACTTCTGTGGTCTGCAAGGTCAAACGGTCATCTTAGAAAAAGTAAACTTTTCAAATACAGGTCTACTAATCTCTGGGAGTAACATCATTGTTCTCTGTGTTCAGAGTGTGTAATTATATTATAATTAATTGGAAAATGATAAGCCTAATGTAGTAATTGTTACTATTATTACTACCTGTTATTTATATAGCGCACTCATATTCTGCAGCGCTTTACAGAGAATATTTGCCCATTCACATCAGTCCCTGCCCTAGTGGAGCTTACAATCTATGGAGCAGATGTGTTAAGCCTGGAGAAGGCATAAAGAAGTGATAAAGCGGTGATAAGTGCAAGATGATAACGCACCATCCAATCAGCTCCAATATGTGTATTGACAGTTATGAGCTGATTGGCTGGTGCATTATCACCTTGCACTTATCACCGCTTTATCACTTATTTATGCCTTCTCCAGGCTTAATACATCTGCCCCACTATTCCCTATCACATGTACACACAGACACATTCACAGTAGGGTTAATTTTTGTTGAGATCCAATTAACCTACCAGTATATTTTTGATTTGTGGTGATTTGTGGGAGGAAACCAGAGTACCCGGATGAAACCCATGCAAGTACAGGGAGAAAATACAATATCCACACAGTTAGGGCCATGATGGGAATCGAACCCATGACCTCATTGCTGAGAGACAGTAATGCTAACCATCACACCATCCGTTCTGCCCACTTAGGAAGCATTCTGTATATAGGTGGGGTGAGGAAAAAATATAATGCGGTCAAAATCCCGTCAGATCCCAGAGGTAAGTACCGGGGTTAGGGTTAGGCTGCGGTGGTGGGGGAGGTTAGGGTTAGGCTTGGTGGGGGAGATGGGGCATTAGGCAGCGGTAGGGGTTAGTTATGGTTAGTCTGCGGTAGTGGGGGAGGTTAGGGTTAGGCTTGGTGGGGGGGGCGGGGCATTAGGCAGCGGGAGGGGTTAGTTAGGGTTAGGCTGTGAAAATACTTACCAGGATCCATCAGGATTCCGTTGTCGTTTATTATATATATATAAAAGACACAAAATCTGATGAAACACCAATGGGTTAATACCAGCTTCTTGCTCCCCTCTTTGTTCAGTTAAGTTGCTGAAATCATTAAAAAATAAAAGGCTTCCAGTCCTTGACCAAATTTTTTATCTAGGGTTAGGGAAAGTGACCAAGCCTGAATCATCCCCATTTTCTGTGAGGAAGGTGCTGATAATGTGATGACATCTTTCAAAAGAGGATGATAAAATATTGGCTGTTTTCCCAGGCCCTTGCGTCAAGACACCTTAATCAGGATATCATTGGGATAATCATTTACTCGCACATCCATGTCACAAAAGTGCAAACAGGGCTGAGTGGTACGTTTTCACGAGAGACACATCATTTGAATAAAACGTTAATGGAATTCTCGTGGCATTAGAGGGGTATCTCTTTATTCTCATTTCATTGTGCAGAGATAATGTACAATGCTATGACTGCCAACCTAGCTGTTTGTAAGTTTTTTCCATGATTCACAGCTTTGCAAACTACTTTAGTTTCTCCACTTCCATATTATTATTATTTTTTTCTGAACCCTTGGTTTGCATGTAATAAATAGCACTTTATTAGCCCTGACCATGGACTGATGCGTTTCACATGTCAGAAATCTTCAGTACACTCTGGTAGCACTACACACTAATGGATGGTGGTGGTGTACAGTGGTGTCCTTCTTCAGGGGCTTTCTTTTTCTTTATTTAAAAAAAAAGTTTAAATGATTATGTTTCCTAAACACAGAGGAGACAACCATTTTGGGAATATAAGCAACATTCCTCAGATTGCATTTTATCAATCATGAACTGTGGCATCATAGACTGGTTTACATTATTCAGGAAGAAGCAGAGCTGGATCATCCATTACGAATGTTAGGCTCTTGACTAAGGCCACACTGGCGTATCTATAATGGATGCAGTGTGTGCGGTGCACATGGGCCCCTGGGTCTTGAAGGGGCCCCCACCACACACACTGCATCCATTTTTTTAATACTTACCCATCAGGAGTCCCGCGTCGACGTCAGCAGCGCTGTGGAATCACAGTGAAAATGGTGCAATGGCCATATTCACAGTGTTCTGCGCATGCGAAGTAGAGAAATCACAGGGAAAATGGCCACTGAACCATTTTCCTGGTGATCTGCTCAGACTCTCCAGCGCTGCCAGCAGAGAGAAGGGGGCCCAAATGAAGGAGGCAGCACATGGGCCTCCTCCTCTCTTAAAGCGCCCCTGTAAGGCCAAGTGGGCACTCTAAAACATTTCTGTGTGTGTTGTTGTTTTTTACTGAGGAGGTTAGAATTGTAACCCAAACTTGACTCTTTCCCAGGGCCTCATGGTGTCTTACTCAGGCTCATGTGTGGAAGAATGCAAGGATTAATCATGTAAGTACAGATATGTCCTCATTGATCTTTGCTGCAGTCACACCAAACAGCCCTTCTTGGCATGCCAGGTCATGTGAGAATCTTCTAGCGTCAGTCGTCTTTTGTTGCCGAAATGAGTCCTATGGTGTGTACACACGGTGAGATCCTTGCTATGCCCAATATTCACTTTGCAATTTCCCCTGAACTCCCCGGAGCCCAGCACCACCGATTTTGACTAACTTTTCTTGAGATATGGACTATGGGGATCATTCTGAGTTGTTCGCTCGCTAGCAGATTTTAGCAGCATTGCACACGCTAGGCCGCCGCCCTCTGGGAGTGTATCTTAGCTTAGCAGAATAGCGAACGAAAGTTTAGCAGAATTGCGAATAGAAAATTCTTAGCAGTTTCTGAGTAGCTCGAGACTTACTCCTACACTGCGATCAGCTCAGCTCGTTTCGTTCCTGGTTTGACGTCACAAACACTCCCTGCGTTCGGCCAGCCACTCCCCCGTTTCTCCAGACACTCCCGCGTTTTATCCTGGCACACCTGCGTTTTTCCGCACACTCCCAGAAACACCCACTTCCTGTCAAACACACTCCGATCACTTCAACGATGGAAATTCTTTGTTCGGACGTGAGTAAATCTACTAAGTTTTGAGCTAAAATACTTAGCGCATGCGCACTGCGTACCATGCGCATGCGCATTTTCACCTTAATCGCTCCGTTGCGAAAATCGGCAACGAGCGAACAACTCGGAATGACCCCCTAAGTGTGCTTACAATTTTGGCTTATGTGAGATTTTGGCCTATGTGAGATGTAATTGACATGTGAGATGAACTAGATAGTACACCGATCTAGCAAGGATTGACTTGCCTGCATAGTCTATCTTTCCTTGCGATACCGACCTGGCGGGACCGCGCATCGGGATCGAATCGGGATCGCAAGTGGCATAACACCTTGCGATTTGCACTAACTTTTCTTGAGATTTTGACTATATAGTCAAAATCTAAAGAAAAAATCTCACCGTGTGTACACACCATTAGTCTCAATGCGCAAAGTGCTACAATGTAGCACCCACATTTTTTTCCAATACAAGTTCTGTTCTGCTCTGTATACAGACTGAGGGGTTATTCAGACCTGATCACTGCTGTGCGTTTCCGAACAGCGGGCGATCAGGTCTGAACTGCGTATGCACCGGCGCGCCGGACCACTGCATCAGGCATCGTGCCTAGTGACAGGATGGTGCGAAAAAACAATTGCACGGGTGATCACAAGGTGATTGACAGGAAGAGCCCATATGTGGGTGGCAACTGACCGTTTTACAGGAGTCTCCGGAAAAACGCAGTCAGGCTTAGGTGTTTTCAGGAAGGGCGTCTGACGTCAGCTCCGGCCTCGATCATCAGCAAACACTAGCAGCGGCTAAGTAAGTCCTGGGCTGAGCAGAGACTGCACAAACTGATGTTTGTGAAGCTCTGCTACAAATGCACACCTGCACACAACACATACCCTCCCCCTGTAAGCGGTGACTATCTGATCGCAGGGCTGCAAAAAACGCACCCTAGCGACCAGGTCTAAATTACCCCCTCAGTCACACAATATAGAAGTGTCAAATGACAAATAATCATCACAGTCTTTTTGTGCGCCCTTGCCACATTGCGTTGTGAATAAGATGCTTTTTTGTCGGAAAAAGGCGCCCAATGTTAGCAGAGTTGCACGGGACCTGCCAGCTCGCTCACACCAGGCATCTCGTGCTGCATGGCTAATTAAGGCTAGATGTATGAGGACGCATCTGTAGTATGTTCGTGATCCCGTCTGCTTTTGTAAAGAATCAGTGTGTGTAGTGTACTGCATGGCTTTTAATGATGTCTGTTGTAGCTCCGCATGGAGTTAAATATGGCTGTAATAACAAATGCGTTGTTTTTTTTTTTTTAATGGAGATAATTTATCCTGCATAGTAAGAGGGTTAAAGGATGCGTGGACAAATCTTGTCAGTGTGCCGGTGTTCAATCTGGCGGGCTGCAGACAGCAGGGTGTGGGTGCAGGAGTGTTCACTCGCTTTCCCCATGCAGCGAGAGAGAGGTTTGACTGCTGCTGCCTCGAGGCCGGCCACCGGCAACCTGAAGACCACCCTCTTTCCCCAGCTGCTCAGTACACAGCACTGAGCAGCGTGTGCTGGGTTGGGAAGAGAGTCAGTAGAGGGAACACACATTGTATATTATTTATTCCACAAGCAGATACAAATAACTTGCTTCTTGTACACTGTATACATGTATTAATTACTGCTTCATTAAGATAAAACAATGTAAATACCCTTTGCCCATTAACCAATGTTTTATTTGTATTGAGAAGGATTATTGTAGCAGCAAAATAAAATTAATTCTAAAAAACGTATAAAATTGTTAAATATAAACTAACAGATAATTAAATTCTACTATTTATCTATATTTACTTTTGGAAACAATATTATGAAAATTTGTGGCCACAGGCCACTCTTGGGAGCCCATGGGGTGAAGTCTTTCCCCATCTGTCCCTCCACTGTCCCTAACTTGTATTGTGGGTGGGCAAAAGTGGCGGGGTAAGAAGCAAAGACGCCAGGGCCTAGGGTGGCTGTCGGAGGTCCTGCTTACATTGGTTGACTGCACTTTACATAATCTAATATAAAAAAAGTATTTTATTGGGGTATATTTATATTTACATAAGTACAGGAACCTACGTGCAGTGGTAAATAGCCACTACTATGGGTCCCCCCTTAAGAAAGCCCACGCTGGCTGCGTAATGCTCTGGCAGTATGCTTTTGTGAAAGGTTTCCGGACAGTCTTAAAAGAGGAATCAGTGCGCATGCTCGCTGTAGAGCTCAGCTGAGAAAACCAATATATCATGTCCGGATACAGAAGGAGGGGAAGGGACGTAAGAGCAAGGACCAGGCAGGTAATGGACAGTGCAATCATTTTTTAGCCTAATAAAGTAGAAGGAAAAATATAGATTGTCACAGCGGCAACCCTGTACTATGCTAGTAATATAAAGGAGTTGGGAATGGAATGCCGGCGGCCAGGATCCCGGATGTCTGTATACCACTCCCTGCCGTTATAATGCTGGCTTTAGAATGCTAGCAGCAGGGCGAGCACTAGAAAGCCCATTGCGGGCTCGGTGGCTCGCAGCGCTCGCCACAGGTTCTATTCCCACTCTATGGTTGTCATGGCCACCCACGACTGGAAATAGCCCTGGCGCAGCTGTCGGCATTCTCCGCGGTCGGAATCCCACCGTCGGTGTTCTGACTGCCAGGATCCCGACCGTCGGGATATTAACTATGTCCCTTATAAAGTATCTAATAAAGGGAGCAGCACTGTATAACCACATTCATTTGGATTATAGTCTGTTATGTAAATGTTATTATCTGATGACAACTTAAAATGATGACATAACACAGTTTAGTTATGTGACTTACATTTAGTGAAATTTTTATGAGACATATATAGAAAATCCATGAATCATAAATAATCCTAGAAAAAGAAAGATAAAATCCTTAGTCGCACTCACTTTCTCAGGAGCGACGTCAATAAACCAAAGATGTAAATTAATATTGATACAAGTTTCATTATTTTCTCATGCACCGTATACCACTATTCAAACCACACCTGTGAATGTGACCAATACCCTTTTCAGTGTCACACTATAGATGTATAAAATTGAATACTCACACTGTAAACAGTGTGCTAAACAATAGCTAAACAATAACTGTACTGCATATATTAAAAAGCCTTTTTTATCGCACTTAGGGGGTCATTCTGAGTTGATCGCTAGCTGTCGATGTTCGCTGTGTAGCGATCATTTAAAAAAATGGCAAAATTATGAATGCATATGGGCCGCAATGCACACACGTGGCGTACGGGTACAAACAGCTTTGTTGTTTTGCACTGCTTAGAGCGACGATTCCATTCGCACAGCCGATCGCAAGGAGATTGACAGGAAGAAAGCGTTTATGGGTGTGAACTGACCGTTTTCAGGGAGTGTTTGGAAAAACGCAGGCGTGTCCAGGCGTTTGCAGGGCGGGTATCTGACGTCAATTCCGGGACCTTCGTCGCTGCATTCATCGCACAGAATAAGTAACCACAGGGCTGGTCTTGTTCTGCACAAAATGTGTTTGTACCTGCTCGGCTGCACAGGCGTTCGCACACTTGCAAAGCGAAAATACACTCCTCCGTGGGCGGCGACTATGCGTTTGCATGGCTGCTAAAAGTAGCTAGCGGGAGATCAACTCGGAATTACCCCCCTAGCCTATAAAGGGTAATTTAGGCCATATTGTGTGTCTTTATATCCATGAATCCTTCATTCTGTAGGTCTGCTTCCCAATATAGCAACCGCTGGAGACGTAAAGTAAAGGGGTAACCACATATTTTACTTAACACACATTAAAATTCCATATGAGATGAGAGAGCCATTAGTACGAACCAGTGAACCAGAATAAAGTTCCAACAAAGTTCTGTCAGGATATCAACGGTCCAGAATAATGCAGCTGGCCACCAGTCCTGTAACATAATGTACAAGCTCCTTCCCTCTCCACCAACGCATTTAAACGTTCAGAGTCATTGTCAAGGTGTGAGTGATCTGCTCACCTTATGTCCTATACCTAACAGTCCAATAACCCTCCCCTTTAGAGGGTGGAGTGAGCAATTATACAATTATGCCAGAAAAAAACATCATATAGAATAATTCTGTTGCTATTATGGCAATATACAAACCAAACATACTATATAAATTTTTACCCATGCTGCAGTAAATAATTTAAAACAGGTTTTAATATGCACAAAACAAAAAAAAAACGCTATGCGTTCCAGCTGTGGAACACAGTGTCCTTCCGCCGGAAGTACTATTTGTGTACATCTGTCTCCTGTATCTCCAGGAGTTTGGCCTGACCAACAGGCCTACAGAGCATGTACATAAGGAGAACCTAACAGTGCATTCCAGCGGGCCGTACATATATTCTAGCGGCATTTATGTAAAAAATCAGCGATTTCTATTTGGCAATCCGTTTTGTAAATTGGATGAAGCAGTGATAACCCTTTTTTTTTTGCAAGAAAATCACAGAAAAAGGGGTCATCACAGCTTTAAATATACCCCAAACAATACTGCACCAATATAAATCTCTTCACTCCTGCTCTGTCCAAGACCTGCGACTCATACACACATTGCTGGCCATAGGCATAGGTAAACTAGGCAATTGCCTAGGGCATTTGATATGCCTAGGGGCATCAGCAGCTTCTGCTGATTAAAATGATATGCGGCATGCCTATATTCTGTGTGTAACATTTCATATGCAGATACAGCCACAGTCTCACACAGTATATAGTCATGCTGCATATCATTTTAATCAGCAGAAGCTGCTTGTGCATCCTAGCCACATAGCAATGCAAATAAGATGCATTTTCATAAAAAAGATGCCCGACGTTAGCATTGAGGCAAGATTTATGAGGACACATCTGTATCCAGGCAGAGGTCACAGTGTTAGTGGAAGTGTGAGTGCTGTGTGCATGTGAGTGGGTTGGTTGTGCAGTAGTGTTCAGAATATGTGTAAGGAGCATTATGTGTGTCATGTAAAAATGCATTAATAATGTGCAACATATGTGTAAGGGGCACTATGTGTGTCATTATGTGTATAAGGGCATTAATAATATGCGGAATATGTGTAACAGGGTACTACTGTATGTGTGTCATTATGTGTATAGGGGCACTAATAATGTGCAGCAAATGTGTAGGGGGCACTATGGGGGTCATTCCGAGTTGTTCGCTCATTATTTTTTTATCGCAACGGAGCGATTAGTCGCTAATGCGCATGCGCAATGTCCGCAGTGCGACTGCGCCAAGTAAATTTGCTATGCAGTTAGGTATTTTACTCACGGCATTACAAGGTTTTTTCTTCGTTCTGGTGATCGGAGTGTGATTGACAGGAAGTGGGTGTTTCTGGGCGGAAACAGGCCGTTTTATGGGAGTGTGTGAAAAAACGCTACCGTTTCTGGGAAAACGCGGGAGTGGCTGGAGAAACGGAGGAGTGTCTGGGCGAACGCTGGATGTGTTTGTGACGTCAAACCAGGAACGACACTGACTGAACTGATCGCAGTTGCCGAGTAAGTCTGGAGCTACTCAGAAACTGCTAAGAAGTGTCTATTCGCAATGCTGCTAATCTTTCGTTCGCAATTTTGATAAGCTAAGATTCACTCCCAGTAGGCGGCAGCTTAGCGTGTGCAAAGCTGCTAAAAGCAGCTTGCGTGCGAACAACTCGGAATGACCCCCTATGTGTGTCATTATGTGTATAAGGGCATTAATAATGTGCGGCATATGTGTAAGGGACATTATGTGTAAAGGGCATTAATAAAGGTTGTCATAATGTGTGCATTATGTTTATAAGGACATTAATAATGTGTCTCATATGTGTAAAGGGCATTACTGTGTGGAATTACGTGTATAAATGCATTACTAATGTGTGGCATTATGTGTATAAGGTGCTCTACTATGTGGCATTGCGTATAGAAAGGGCACTACTGTGTTGTCTAATATAAATAAAGAGCAATAGTGTGTGTTGTAATGTGAATAAGGAGCAATTCAGTGTGATGTAATGTGAATAAGGGGCTCTACTGTGAGGAGTAACGTTTATAAGGTAAAGTGATACTACTGTGGGATGTAATAAGAATTATGGACACTATCGCATGATCAAATGTGAATAAAGTTGCAGTACTGTGTGGCGTAATTGGAATTGGGGTTACTATTGTGGAGCCATGCCCCTTGCCAGCAAAAACACACCTCTTTTTGGGCTGTGCGCAAAATGTGCAAACTGTTCCTATTTAAAATATAAGGGGTACAAATCCCAAAATAAGGACTGCTATGGGTGAGGGGTGATGGTGCTGGGAAAGAGGTGCAAGGTCAGAGGCAGAACCAGTGGTTGTACTAGGGGGCATCAGCCAAAATCTTGCCTAGGGCATCATATTGGTTAGGGCTGGCTCTGCATACACACTTATACCTCTTTCAGACATTTGCTTTTTGACTCAGGATTTTGCCATAGTTTTCGGCTTGACCTGGGTCTTGGCTATATCGGAACAAAGCAAACCAAGGTCAAATGGCCTGGGTCCACAACCCTTTTACTGGGGCTATTCTCGGGACTGGCCTGGGTCACCTGCAGTTTGAAACACATGACCCGAGTCATGCCTAAAAGGAGTTGATTAGGCACAGTAGCGCTTGGAGATAACATCATCTTCAAGCATCCACTGTTAGACGGAAGACACGGATCCATTGTGAACAATTTGAGAACAACCAAGGTCAATCATCCAGGTATGAAAGGGGGTAAATTCTAAAGATGAGCGGGTTCGGTTCCCTGAGAACAAAACACCCCTGAACATCCCGTTCCGAGCCCGGATCTGAGCCTGGCTCGGGACGTCCTGCAAGACTCAGAAACTAGAAGAAGGCAAAACGTCATCATCCTGATTCTTGCAGGTTTTGGATTCCATATAAACAGACGCGTGTCACCGCCATTTTCACTCCGGACTTGAAGAGTGAGGGAGACAGATGTCTGTCTCTCTCTGTGGGTGGTGGCATTGGGTGCAGTTAGTGTGTGCTCTGTATGGGAGCTGCTGCAGTCACTGTGGTGTACCTGTTGACAATGCTAAATTCCTTTGTCGTATAAACAACCCTTTATGAAGCTAAGAACACTGTACGCTGTTTACTTAAGAAGTACCGTAATGGTACGCTATCTGCGTAGCGATCGCTCAGCCGTAGGCGAGACGCTCAAGCGTCACGTTCGCTCACGGCCCAGTGATCACAGGACACGTTATTGGTTATGTCTAGGGTAATGATTCGCTATGGCGTAGCTTACGCTCGAGACCACGAGGAGGTCACCAGCGATGCAGACGCTCACAACACTATACCTTTATGATAAAACCTTATACCAATGAAATACACTGAATACCTTAATGTGAGTACAGGGTGAAAGTGCAACCTTGTGTAACCTGACTAACTACAAAGCTGTTTGAGCGTCACCGACGCTCAAGTGAACACTTAACACTATAGAAAATACACAGATACTGGTTTAGGTTCCAAGGCCTATTAACTGTATTATGTCTAATATACTTGTAAAAGGGGATAACAGTACAAATGATACACTACAATATAACAGAGACTTCCTAACCACAGATCTAAACAATAAATACAAAAAGACAATACTATACTAACCTGAATGCTATACAATACAATGCTATAATACTATGAGAGATATAAGAGTAAAGAAGAGAGAGAGAGATGGAGAGAGAGAGAGAGGAATTGGCTCACAGAAAGACAATGATTACGGAGAGAAACTTACGCACAAAGGGTAACGATCGCAAGCGCCTCTGGACAGCCAGCTTCCCGATTATCAGCAATGATAACAGTTTGAAGAGAAGTCAAGGCTGGATGTCACAGGCCCGTCTTTTATGCTACTCACACAATGCAATCTATTGGTCCCTACAGTCTCACTGTCCATTGGACGCAGGAACTCGGCTTCGCATTATAACAAAGGTCACAAGTTGATTCATATCAGTGGCCCTGGTTATGCAAAACAATGGGTGATAACTAACACATTCCTGTCTTCTGGAGGGGGTATTGTTTGGCGAATACAAAACAGAATCCTGTCTGGGTTCTGTTCTATATTCATGATGTCCACTTTCAGTTGAGACAATGACATCTCAGCCCTCATTCTCCTGTATACAAATCCAGCCCCATTTGTAAACACAGGTGTTGACCCTCCTCATTGAGTCTCAAAAGCTCAGTGTAATTAAAGACTATTGTACTCCGTCTGCGGGAAAGATACTGATTTGGAGTACAATTGATCTTCAATTACTATTCCTGTGTTTACCTTATGCATGTGTAGATATGAGGCCCTCTTAACATGCAAACTATTGTTTGGGGGATCTCTGAGGTCAAAGAGACATTTGAGACCTACTGATGCCTGTCTCCAACTGTTCAGATGCATGACTAAGTAAGGACAAATAATAATAAATAAATGGACATAACTTCTTATGTCCATAACTATTCGCACGAGCAATTAATCTGCTCCAAACCAACACCGGAATATTGCTATTTAAATACTCTTCCGATAGGTACCAAACACCACTGTCTGACTCCTGTTAGACCCTTCGCACAATACAAAGAGGGATTCCTCCGTTCAGGGACATTCTATATTAACCAAACTTCCAGAATCTATCAAAGGGACCATAATCTATAAACTACATTAATTGTGAAAATATGTAACGAATGAGTCGCACGCTACGACTACGTAAACTCTACCGTAAATACGCATACCGCGCCTGTGAGTGCACGCTATTGCGGGTATGCGCCTCCACGGGAGAGCGCACGCACGCGCAGCGCGGACCAGTGTGCGGTGCAAATATGGCAACGTGCATAGAGACATTTTTCTGACTTCGACAGTCCACCCTTTGGCAGTCAATAATAACTGCCACAAAACATTTAAGGAGAAAAATGTAAGTCAGGGGTTAATTGATTTCCATGGTGGGGTAAGGAAGAAGAGAGGAGTAGGTGTGAAAAGGGTATGACCTAGTGAGAAAGTAGAAGCATGTGTGTATGAGTCCATGTTTGGGGGGTCATGTATCATCGTGCCGTACGTGTGGTAAATCAAGCTTCGAGGTATTGCGAAGTATACATTTGAATTCCTTCTTATCCCGTACTAAGGGTCTGTGGATGGGCTGTCAAACTCTACCGAGCTCATTTCGGCTGTGGTTGTAACAAAATGGGGATGCACATTTTAATTGATGATACATGAATGGGGGAGGTATGTGGTTGCTGATATCTGTGCCTGTATTCCCTATCGTCTATGTGTGTTATTACCTGAGGGTTGTAGAGATGAAGATAAAGAACACTTATGGAGAATGCAATGATATTCTATGTCAGGGAAATGTACATCTGTCGTTGAGGTTGTGTTCGGTATCTGTTGAGAGTCGTCTTCTTTGCGCTGTATTGCTCCTTAGGCATGAGCAAATAGCTTTGTCTGAGCCATCAGATTTACAAAAAAATGTTGGGCTAGCGTGAGTTTAAAAGTACTAGGGAAACTGGGGATCCATGGCAAAGTTCATCAAGTGTCCATTTCTCAAGTGGTCAAAAGCTGCATCTTTGGTCTTGTCTGTTGTCTTGTCTGTATACCGTCTCGTCAACTTCCTCGTCCAAGGGGTCTTTGTATCTTGGAGAAAAGCAGAAAAACAGGTGAAAGAAACGGACCGCATAATCGCATTTTTCATCACATTCTGGTTTCTATCATTGGGTCATAAATCAAATCCAGGTTAATTACAGTTTCCTCACTCCTCAAGCTCATCACTTTTGTACTTTGTTTGCACCTCATTAAAGCCTGCCCGCATCTAAATATCAATCCAATCGATATAATGACACCCACGATACATAGAAACTTTCCAACATCCATTATGACTCCTTGAGCCCAGTCTCCCAAACCGGAGAACCAATTTCGCGGGTTCAACCATGACACCCAACCAGTCAGCTCATTACCTACAGCAGCAAGGGTGAGATTGTGTTTTCGACGAAATTCCCACTTTAATTGCAGAATATCATCCATCTTTTGGTCTATGACCTCTACCGGATCCTCGGTGCTATTTGTGATATACGTGCAACACTTTATGCCGTACTGTGTTGCCAATGTAACACAATATCCGCCTGTTACTGCTGTAAGATAATTAAGAACCATCCTATGCTGAACTAGTTCTGTTTTATAAGCTTGAAGTTCTCTTCCAGTGTATCTAAACGTGTCATCATACATTTCAGTGATATTATCTAACAAATTGGCGAGTGCGGAAATGTATCTATAATTCATCACTCCCCGAGCGGTACGAGTGAGATCTAACGCTACCAGAACCTGAATCCCGGTGGATTCATGGATAAGATCAGAGGCCGGATGCTCTAACCTTTCTGACAGTTGTCTTTTAACCCGGTGCTCGTAGTGAGTGTGAGTATAAGGAGCTTGGGCACCACGGTGTATGTCCTTCATTTTGTCATGTGTAACAGTCATCACTTCAGGCAATACTTTTCCAATATAACACAATCCTTCAGAGTTTGGGGCAAGCCACTTGTACGCCTTTCTCCCGCATATGAAATATGCATCATCGGGGAGAACATATGGGACGGAGAAGGACATGACCATGTTACAAACCTTCCAGGTGAAATCTCCTGACCCTAATTCTTCCATCTGCTTAATGCACGTATCGGTTTGTACGATATGTGCACAGTATCCTGGTGATACCTCTCCAACTCTAGTAATCCTATTTCCTAAGGTATATCGATACCGGAAAGATTTTCCTCTACTGGCTATGTGGCGTACGAGCTCTGTATCTGTAGGCATTCTATCTGCTCTGTGTGAAAAGGTCATGGTAAGGTTGCTCCATGACACTTCCCAATTTCCCGGTTTTCTGGGATTGGAGATGTTAAAACATAAGAGGGACCTATCCACATGGTATTGGTGGAGCTTCAAACTAGGAGGGCTGGAGATATTAAACCTCCGGTCCACCGGTCTCCCACCACTTAGCTCAAGTACCTCCCCTAACGTTAAAGGAAATGGTACTAGCCCTGATTTGCTGTGACCCTGAGGTACTTGAGAGCATACCCAACAATCTGTTTGGTTTAACACGTTACCCACTAAGGAGTGATAGTCACTCAATGGATGCCGGTCCATATGGATATTAAAACTGGATTGGCATTACTTTGTTACAGAGCCTACAGATACAACTTTCTTTTTGAACTAACATTCCTTCACAGTTGTTTACAAATAACATGGTTGTTAGATCGTGCCCGGTACTCGCCTTTGCTTGGTGATTGGGTTGCTATTGGAAATTTACACCTCCGTCTCAGTCATCAGGACCTTTCTGGATCCTTTCTCGACCTCACTGGTACTCTCACCGAAACAGACTGCTCTGGTCAACATCATGGTTAACGGGAAAATCCATGTCACAGTCTCTTGGGGCAAGTCCATCTTACAGGAGGAGAAAAGAAGAAATTTGTAAATGGGGTATAAGAAAATCAGTTTGAGGGGGAGAGAACTCGTTACGATAATAAGTTCTCTCGTCTTGTTGTTCTTCTTGTTCTGCTGTCCTCTCAAAGGTGTTGTCTCTCAGTCTTCAAAAACGATCATTCTGGTGATGAAATATTCCTTCCTAACCGACGATCTTTCTGTAAGGAGCAAAAATCTGGCATTACCATTGGTCCAACTGAGGGGTGACATACCATCTTTAAATCATGGAAACATGAGTGAGAAGAGAGAGAAAATAAAAACAAAAGAGATAGAGAACAATTCATGTGCATATATACATTACATAACTCGACAATAACCATCAATAAGAGAAGAGAAACAAAGCATTTTTAAACATTGTCAACATTAAGAAAACATTGTCAGACTATTTGGCTGTCGTATCTACGTGTCTAATGGTTTCCTTGAGCAGTCCCTCCCCACCAGCACTTGCATTATTCCACTGTCTGTATCTGGCCAGAATACATTGTGGTGGATAGGTCATGCTGGGGTTTGGTAGACTTCTGCAAGGACCAAGCGAATATGCAATGTTTGAATTCTTACCAATAATCGTCAGAGATGGGGATAGAGAGAGAAAGAAAAAACATTTTTCACAAATACATTTACAACGTTTAACCTGGTCATTCCTGTGTCTTCAGTGAATGACCTCCCAATTTACTAACCGTTACCTCAGGCTTACCATCAGTCCTAATGATCACCTTTCCTGACTATATATTATGGGTGTGGCCCAAAATTCTTCCTATATGATCCCTGCTTGTAATTTGGTGTGTCATATTCATGCTCATTTTCATGTCTAGGGGGTCTAACTTTATGTGGGCTGTTGCAGTTACTGGCATAATGCCCTTCTCTTCTACAATGGTAACAGATCCTTGGCTTTCTCCAAGTGTCAGTGAACTGGGGTCTTGGCTGATTTGATGCCTCCTCAAACGCTCGGATGCTCATCACCCTCAACCGCTTTCCCTGTACCTACCTGATTCCTTGTATACCATGATTATGTCGTTGTCTAGGGGGTTCATATACCTTCTGTGAATCTTTGATCATACAGTTAGATCTTTCCTAGGATCTGGGTAATCAGACATGATTGATCTCAATTCTGTCCGGGACCAGGGATGGCGCATTGCACTGTCCTTGGCGGGAATGGTTCCCTGATCATCAGTCTTCCCATTGGGGACTGTGATCACCCTGACAGGACTAAACTCAATCACATCACCTTGTTTTGGTCTTACAATATGGGGTACATTTGTTTGTGCGTGATATAAAACATTGTACGTACCTGTGGACACGACCTCACCTGACCCTCCGTTAGGGGGTTTGATTATTGCCTTTACCAATTTGGTCGCGTCCACCTGGATGTCTTGTAGGATGGCTTCTGGAAGAGGTGCTGACATCGTTCTGGGCTCACTTTCTTGTTTGTATTCCTGAGGGAGGTTTGACATGGGGTGCAGCTTGCACAGGTTAATAGTTGTACATTCAACAGTATTACAATTAGCATTGTTACATTTATCACACTTATTCTTATTATCTGTACTACTGTTGCTAAGAGCATTTTTATTGTTCACCCTTGTGCTTTCTCTCCGCAATCAACTTCTCTCCTGCAATGTATGGTGGAGGAGGAGCTGTGGCAATCAACTTCCTGACTGCCCCAGATCCTGCCGCCAGAGCCAAACCTCTCTGTATCTCACCTTCCTGGTGCCATAACTGTAAACAATCATGATGTTGAATTCGTCTCTTTGTTGATTTTACGAGACATATCCTCCTCCTTAAATTTTGTAACACTACTGGACTGAAGCTACCTATTCTTGGGAATTTGTCCCTGTCTTGTACAGTCATTCTCTCCCATTCATCACATATCGTGCCGACCCGATGGATCGGTTCTCTGAATCAACCCGAACCGAGGTTGATCGCCCCCTACCTGAACAAATGGCCCCCATAATCTGCAGGCGTTGCTTATTCCTCCTTGAATATCAAGGCTTTCAGCGAACCCTTACAAACAAACCAAGATGTCCTTGGGCAGGCCGGCGGTGGTGGTTTATCAAGTACCCCACTTACTTCTCGCCCACGTTGGCCTGTGCTGCAATCACTGTAGCCAGAGCTGCAGTACCCAACCTAGGGCCCCTGTGAACCTTTATTTACTGGGGCGTGCTGGACCTACCAGTCCCCAGTAAGTATCGGTTGTTGAATAGTTCCCGAGTGACCAGCGAACTTCCCTTCCCAAAAAATAAAAAATTACACAAATCACGTCAGAATGTACAAATAGCGTTTGTGACCACTTTACTCTAATGGTATTAGGTCAGATTACTAACTACTGCACACAATAACGTGCGGTCCAATCGTTCAGTATACGAGCACTACTTGTCATGTACTGAAAGATCAATGGAATCTATGTTTCCGGCTGCGATTCCTTCAGCCAGAGCTTGTATGGCCTATATGGGTTCTGCACCAACACCCCAGGCGTTGTGCCACTGGACTTTTATAGCGGACCTCTTTGTTACCTTATGACCTCCTGGTCTGTTCTTATGACCTCCTGGTCTTGTTACCTTATGGTCCGCTATACTCTAATGCTCAAATATTATTTAACCAGAGATGCCTCCCTAGCCACCGTATATGTCACTTACACGTATGTCCCTCGACGAGTACTCGGCTTTTCCTTTTGGTTCCACCTTTTAAATTGTATAAACACACTCACTCAACACATGTACACTTTGTTTCTATGTCTATTTCTGCGCAGAAATTGTCTTCAGGCCAAGAGTGTTACCAATTAGGAGCAGGATCTGTTAAACTAAATTTCAGATTTTCTAAAAATAGATTTGCGTTATTTACCGCGTCGCGTTATCTACCGCTGTGCGTTAATTATCGCCTTTGTGTTACTTCACTTTATCACAACTTGAGCTACGTGGGCGTAACCGGACGCTACGTTGCGTAATGAACGCTGCGTGCGTCTGCCTTTTGGATTGCGTACGCTAGTCTTTGTTAGCGACACGTGTACGCAATGCAAAGGATCCACCGTAACACAATATATTTATTTATCAATGTAGGTGATCCCTGATCATCTACCGCAATCCACACTGACTGCCTTGTATCTTCAGACAAACCGTGTGTTGTTCTATACTTTAACTATTACCTCTACTATTAAATAACAGCAAATCTCCTTTTAGCACTTTCTATTAACTATAAAATTTGGCAAACAGGAATAGTGATATACGAAAAATGAAACAGAAATGCAGATATATGTATGCGTGCGTGTATACGCAAGACAGAAGAGAAATAAAAGTTTTAAAAAGACACAAGCGTTTTGTTCTTACTTCCGGTTACCGGGTTCCTTCAGCACTCTTTATCTAAGCGAAGCAGACGCTTATCCCGCCAGCACTATGAGACAATCTCCCACCCTTTGCTGGGGGATAATGTCTGCTGATCTGCCTAGTGCAGATGTGAGAAGTATAGGACGAGCCCGCAATTGACAATGCTAAATTCCTTTGTCGTATAAACAACCCTTTATGAAGCTAAGAACACTGTACGCTGTTTACTTAAGAAGTACCGTAATGGTACGCTATCTGCGTAGCGATCGCTCAGCCGTAGGCGAGACGCTCAAGCGTCACGTTCGCTCACGGCCCAGTGATCACAGGACACGTTATTGGTTATGTCTAGGGTAATGATTCGCTATGGCGTAGCTTACGCTCGAGACCACGAGGAGGTCACCAGCGATGCAGACGCTCACAACACTATACCTTTATGATAAAACCTTATACCAATGAAATACACTGAATACCTTAATGTGAGTACAGGGTGAAAGTGCAACCTTGTGTAACCTGACTAACTACAAAGCTGTTTGAGCGTCACCGACGCTCAAGTGAACACTTAACACTATAGAAAATACACAGATACTGGTTTAGGTTCCAAGGCCTATTAACTGTATTATGTCTAATATACTTGTAAAAGGGGATAACAGTACAAATGATACACTACAATATAACAGAGACTTCCTAACCACAGATCTAAACAATAAATACAAAAAGACAATACTATACTAACCTGAATGCTATACAATACAATGCTATAATACTATGAGAGATATAAGAGTAAAGAAGAGAGAGAGAGATGGAGAGAGAGAGAGAGGAATTGGCTCACAGAAAGACAATGATTACGGAGAGAAACTTACGCACAAAGGGTAACGATCGCAAGCGCCTCTGGACAGCCAGCTTCCCGATTATCAGCAATGATAACAGTTTGAAGAGAAGTCAAGGCTGGATGTCACAGGCCCGTCTTTTATGCTACTCACACAATGCAATCTATTGGTCCCTACAGTCTCACTGTCCATTGGACGCAGGAACTCGGCTTCGCATTATAACAAAGGTCACAAGTTGATTCATATCAGTGGCCCTGGTTATGCAAAACAATGGGTGATAACTAACACATTCCTGTCTTCTGGAGGGGGTATTGTTTGGCGAATACAAAACAGAATCCTGTCTGGGTTCTGTTCTATATTCATGATGTCCACTTTCAGTTGAGACAATGACATCTCAGCCCTCATTCTCCTGTATACAAATCCAGCCCCATTTGTAAACACAGGTGTTGACCCTCCTCATTGAGTCTCAAAAGCTCAGTGTAATTAAAGACTATTGTACTCCGTCTGCGGGAAAGATACTGATTTGGAGTACAATTGATCTTCAATTACTATTCCTGTGTTTACCTTATGCATGTGTAGATATGAGGCCCTCTTAACATGCAAACTATTGTTTGGGGGATCTCTGAGGTCAAAGAGACATTTGAGACCTACTGATGCCTGTCTCCAACTGTTCAGATGCATGACTAAGTAAGGACAAATAATAATAAATAAATGGACATAACTTCTTATGTCCATAACTATTCGCACGAGCAATTAATCTGCTCCAAACCAACACCGGAATATTGCTATTTAAATACTCTTCCGATAGGTACCAAACACCACTGTCTGACTCCTGTTAGACCCTTCGCACAATACAAAGAGGGATTCCTCCGTTCAGGGACATTCTATATTAACCAAACTTCCAGAATCTATCAAAGGGACCATAATCTATAAACTACATTAATTGTGAAAATATGTAACGAATGAGTCGCACGCTACGACTACGTAAACTCTACCGTAAATACGCATACCGCGCCTGTGAGTGCACGCTATTGCGGGTATGCGCCTCCACGGGAGAGCGCACGCACGCGCAGCGCGGACCAGTGTGCGGTGCAAATATGGCAACGTGCATAGAGACATTTTTCTGACTTCGACACTGTGCTGTGTTAGGAGTTGCTGTCCTGGCTGTCACTGATGTTTCATGTGCTGTTATGGCAGGGTGCTACAGCTGTACATGGGTGTTGCTGTTCTGGTTGTCACTGTGTTGTACAGGGTGCAGAGGCACTGCCCTCCTATATGCTGTAAAATATAAGCGTGCTGCTGGCCCTGTATGTTGTAAAAATTCAGGGGTGCAGTTGTTAAAATAAAAGCACACTACTCCTGTATGCTGTAAAATATAGGTGTGCTGCTGGCCCTGTATGTTGTAAAGATTCAGGGGTGCAGTTGTTAAAATAAAAGCACACTGCTGCTGTTTGCTGTAAAATATATGGGTGCTGCTGGCCCTGTATGTTATAAAAATTCAGATGTTCAGTTGTTAAAAAATAAAAAAAACACTGCTCCTGTATGCTGTAAAATATTGGGGTGCTGCTGTTCAAATAACATTACACTGGCCCTGTATGCTATAAAAATTCAGGGGTACAGTTGTTCAAATAAAATCACACTGCTCCTGTATGCTGTAAAATATAGGGGTGCTACTGGCCCTGTATGTTGTAAAAATTCAGGGGTGCAGTTGTTAAAAATTAAAAGCATTCTTCTCCTGTATGCTGTAAAATATAGGGGTGCTGCTAGCCATGTATGTTGTAAAATTTCAGGGCTGCAGTTGTTAAAAATTAAAAGCACACTGCTGTATGCTGTAAAATATAGGGGTACTGCTGTTTAAATAACAGTACACTGGGCCTGTATGCTATTAAAATTCAGGGGTGCAGTTGTTAAAAATAAAAAGCACACTGCTCCTGTATGCTGTAAAATATATGGGTGCTGCTGTTCAAATAACATTACACTCACTGGCCCTGTCTTCTGTACGTATACAGGGGTGCTGTGAAAATAAAGGGGCACTGTTTTGTGTGCTGTAATAATAAAGGGGTGCTGTCCTGTGAAATGGAGAATAACAATTTGGAGGAAAAAATAGTGGAAGATCAGGAACCACTTCCAGTTCCTAGTACAAGTGCTGAAGCTGCTGCTGCCACCAGTCATGACATTGATGATGCAATTCCATCAACGACGTCTGATAAGGCCAATGCCCAATGTCATAGAGAGAATGTACAATCCAAGAAGCAAAAATTAATAATCAGAAAAAAAGAAACGTAAAATTGGCAATATGCCATTCACAACATAAAGTGGCAAGGAAAGGCTAAGGCCTATATTCATGACTGGTGGCTCAGCTTCTCATGAGGATGGAAGCCCTCCTCCCTCTCAAAAAAAAAAAATTAAGCTTGTTAAAGCACAGTAAAATACAACTGTGCATTCAGAGATATCACAAATCCCCAAGGAGAGTCCAAGTGTGTCTGCGGTTGCGAAGTCTAGGCCTTCCCAAGACTGTATGGAAAGAGGAGGCTCCTACAACCATTTGCACATCCCATGCAAGTGCTGGGAAGAGCACCGCAAGTCCAGTTGCTAATATTGAGATTGAGGATGTCACTGTAGACGTATGCCAGGATGAGGAGGATATAAGTGTAGCTGGCGCTGAGGAGGAAGTTGACGATGAGGATTCTGATGGTGATGTGGTTTGTTTGAATAAGGCACCAGTGGAGACAGTTGTTGTCTGTGGGATGAGAAAGCCCATTGTCATGCCTGGGCAAAATACCAAAAAAGGCACCTCTTCGGTGTGGAATTATTTCTCAAAAAAATCCAAAACAGGTATTAAGCTATGTGTTGCCTTTGTCAATCTGTAATAAGTAGGGGTAAGGACGTTAACCACCTAGGAACATCCTCCCTTATATGTCACCTGTAGCACATTCATCAGAAGTCATTGTCAAGTTCACAAACTTTGGGTAAGAGCGTAAGCAGTCCACTAACACCTAAATCCCTTCTTCCTGTTGTACCCAAGCTCCTGCAAGCCACCCCACCAACTCCCTCAATGTCAATTTCCTCATCAATCAGGAACATCAGTAGTCCTACAGGCCATGTCACTGGCATGACTGACGAGTCCTTTCCAAACCGGGATTCCTCCGTAGGTCCCGTGAGTGGTACGCCTTCTGCTGCCGCTGCTGTTGTTGCTGCTGGGAGTCGATCGTCATCTTGTACTACTTCAACTAAGCAATTGACTGTCCAACAGTCCTTTGCGATGAAGATGAAATATGACAGCAGTCACCCTGTTGCAAAGCGGATTACTGAGGCCATAACAACTATGCTGGTGTTAGACGTGCATCCGATATCTGCCATCAGTGCAGTGGGATTTAGACAGTTGATGGACATAATGTGTCTCCGGTACCAAATCCCGTCTAGATTCCACTTCACTAGGCAATCGATTCCTGGACTGTATAGGGACATTAAGAAAAGTGTCCTCAGGGTCCTGAAAAATGCAGTTGTACCCAGTGTCCACTTAACCACGGACATGTGGACAAGTGGAGCAGGGCAAACTAAGGACTAAATGACTGTGACAGCCCACTGGGTAGATGTATTGCCTCCCGCAGCAACAACAGCAGCGGCACCAGTAGCAGCATCTCACAAATGCCAACTTGTTCCTAAGCAGGCTATACTGTGTATCACCGGTTTCCTTAAGAGGCACACTGCTGACAACCACTTACGGAAACTGAGATATCGGACAATGCCACCAATGCCACCACATTGTGATATCGGACAATGCCACCAATATCGTGCGTGCATTACATCTGGGCAAATTCCAGCACGTCCCATGTTTCGCATATACAATTAATTTGGTGGTGCAGAATTTTTTGAAAAATAACGGGTGTGCAGGAGATGCTGTTGCTGGCCAAAAAAATTGCGGGCCACTTTTGACATTCAGTGACTGCGTGCCGAAGACTGGAGCGCCAGCAAACACTCCTGAACCTGCCCTGCCATCACCTGAAGCAAGAGGTGGTAACGAGGTGGAATTCAACACTCTATATGCTTCAGAGGATGGAGGAGCAGCAAAAGGCCATCAAAGCCTATACATCCACATACGATGTAGGCAAAGGAGGGGGAATGCACCTGACTCAAGCGCAGTGGAGAATGATTTCCGTCTTGTGTAAGATTCTCCAACCCTTCGAACTTACCACACGTGAAGTCAGTTCAGACACTGCCAGTTTGAGTCAGGTCATTCCCCTCATCAGGCTTTTGCAGAAGCAGCTGGAGAAATTGATGGAGGAGCTAAGATGAGCAATTCCGCTAAGTATGTGGGACTTGTGGATGGAGCCCTTCATTTGCTTTGCCAGGATTCAAGGGTGGTCAATCTGCTGAAATCAGAGCACTACATTTTGGCCACCGTGCCCGATCCTAGGTTTAAAGCCTACGTTGTATCTCTCTTTCCGGCAGACTCAAGTCTGCAGAGGTGCAAAGACCTGCTGGTGAGAAAATTGTCAACTCAAGCGGAACGTGACCCGTCAACAGCTCCTCCTTAATTTTCTCACACAGTCGTGTGGCAGACCCTGTCGCTGAAATTATTGGTTTGTTAAAGTGTTCATGTCCTGTTTATACAACATAAGGGTGGGTGGGAGGGCCCAAGGACAATTCCATCTTGCACCTTGCCAGGTGTTTGTTCCACACACTTGTGTCGCTTAGCTTAGTCATAAAGCTACCTCATTGCACCTCTTTTTCCTCTTTTATGATGTGCTCTTTGGTGCCTAGTTTTTAAAACTGCCATCCTGTCTGCCACTGCAGTGCCACTCCTAGATGGGCCAGGTGTTTGTGCCGCCCACTTGTGTCGCTTAGCTTAGTCATCCAGCGACCTCGGTGCACCTATTTTTTTCTCTGCATTATGTGCTCTTTGGGGCCTAGTTTTTAAAACTGCCATCCTATCTGCCACTGCAGTGCCACTACCAGATGGGCCAGGTGTTTGTGCCGCCCACTTGTGTCGCTTAGCTTAGTCATCCAGCGACCTCGGTGCACCTATTTTTTTCTCTGCATTATGTGCTCTTTGGGGCCTAGTTTTTAAATCTGCCATCCTGTCTGACACTGCAGTGCCACTCCTAGATGGGCCAGGTGCTTGTCCCGCCCACTTGTGTCACTTAGCTTAATCATCCAGCAACCTTTTGGCCTTAAAACAATATTGTGAGGTGTTCAGAATACACTGGAAATGAGTGGAAATGAATGTTACTGAGGTTAATAATACCTTAGGATCAAAATTACCCCCAAATTCTTTGATTTTAGCTGTTTTTATGTGTGTTTTTTTTAAATCATCCAGATCCAAAACGAAAACCCGAAAGGGTGGTTTTGGCAAAACCAATCCAGATCCAAAACCAAAACACAAAATATGAAAAGTGTGCGCCGCACATCTCTAGTAAATACTGAATCCCCAGCTTTAACCTGTGTTTAATGTCCCGGGGTCGAGTCGGGCTAAAGGGTTTATCCCTGAAAGGGGTATAAGTAGCTGCTTCCAATCCCAACTATAGGCCTTTTTTTGGGTTGCGCCCACTGTGTGGGAATTCATTGCTTGTACACAAGTACTTTTTTCTCTAAGGAAAGCTTAAAATATATAACAAAACCCCCTTATCCTCCCTAGGTTACGCTACCCAATTACCACACCTCTACATTATTCAGCTAAAACATCCATTTATTCTTTTTATTTGATTAAATAACGTACTGACCCTCAAACCAACAGTGCTTTGTGAGTGGTTCATATAGCCCCACTAAGCACTCTTTCCCATTGCAATCCATCAGGACCAATAGGTAATCAGTAGTATTTGACTTAATGTATCAAACTCCTATTCTCTAGATTGTAAACTTGCAAACAGGGCATTCTTACCTTATTGTTTGTTAATACTCAGCTATGTTTTATTATTGTGTTTGCTCCCAAATGTAAATCACTACAGAGTGTGTAGGTGCTTTAAATGTGAATGATAGTAATGCTTAATAGTTAGGGTACTTTTTACCCACTATCTAACTTTGCTCAATTCAGACTCTTTCTGTCTTCTTTCTCTATGAAGAGGCAGGGAGGGAGAGAGAGAAGTATTCACATTTCTTTGTAGACCAGTTTTATTATAATGCTTTAAGAGATTAACAGTGAGCATGAATGAGGGCCTGAGGATTAGGCGACCAAAAGCCCAGCCTGTCATCCACCTTGTTTGCAGATTTTCCATTTTTCACCCTTGCAGAGAAACCAAGGAAAGATGATAAGTACCAGGGTCCCACAAGTGTTTAGTGATTCAAAAAATTCAGATGACATGTCAAAGCTGACAGCATGATGGAGCATTTGGTGGCAGCAGTTACTTTTTGTCTCATGTTAAGCTCTTATATTGAGTGAATGCAGATGTTATCGCAGTGTCCCAGACAGACACCGTCCGTGAAACGTGACTACTTGTCAGCAGAGTACACTATGTTGTGTTTAAACAACCCCTTTTGCAGAAAGATGTATGTATGTGTATATATATACATATATATATATATATATATATATGTAATTTTTTATTCTTCAAGGTACAAACAAATTATTTCTTTATTAACATATATCAATAGAGCAGAATTTCACATGTGGAAATTGTATATGAAATATCTGTATACAATATATTATTTGAAGGTCAGCATAAAATTCAAAAGATAAATAAATCATGTAAAGTATGATCTTTAATGCTTGGTATAATTTTTCATAAATTCTTGTAATGATGACTTAGGACCAACTGGATAATTGATGTTTATCAGTTAGAAAAAAATCAGGTTCCAGAAGGAACCAGCTAAACACAGCATCCACGTGTTCCTGGTACTGGCTCCAGCAGAACATCCAACTGCTCCCACATCACAAGAGTGGAGGTCCCTATATCACTTACTGGTAAGTTGCCAGTAAGGGCGGGATGCTGCCACTTACACATATACTTGCTTTGGTCATTATACAAGGAACTAGAGACCTCCTCATACCCACCTAAGTAAGAGTGACACTGCATTGATCAAGAAGATATATACTCTTTTCCACCTACTGGCCTACTGGACACACTGGAGAGCACTGTGACTACTCCTTAGTTTGTCCACTTTAATGAAAGCTCATACAGTATATATATATATATATATATATATATATGTGTGTGTTTGTGTGTGTGTTTATGTGTTTATATTATTATTTATTTTATTTATTAACAGTTTCTTATATAGTTCAGCAAATTCCGTTGCGCTTTATATGTGTGCACATGCAGGGTAGGGATGATTGGAGGAGGTCTTGGGGGTGGTTGAGGGGGGAATGGGGGCCCAGAGATATCATTGTACAGGGCCCCAAGATTTCTGTTGCCAGCCCTGGGTGGTCCATCCATAAAACTTCTAGTTGGGGGGTCTCTGTCTTGCAGTTTGACATGTGCTCCTTTGCTTTGGACCTTGGGTGGGTCATCCATAGATCTACTAGTTGGGGGGTCACCGTCCTGCAGTTTGACGTCTGCTCCCTTGCTGTGGTCCCCGTCCTGTAGTTTGACATGTGCTCCTTTGATGTGGCTCTTGGCTCATCCATAGATTCCATGGCCCATGGGCAGGAGAGGAGAATAGCTATAACAAACATATTTATATATCTACCAAATTGACATGGCCCATCGTTATTGTTATTGAAATTGACATTGCCCTGTGAATCTTTTTACATCCCCTGCTTTAAATAGATTGCACCTAACTTTAGGTAGACAGAAGAGACAGGTAACAAATTTAGACAAAAAAAAACCCGGATGACATTAAGTCAATATCTGTTTGGATGTGTTATGCAATTCTCTGTACATAACTACAGAGATTGCTGTATATCTATAGCATATACAGTACGTAAAAGTTTTACAATTACTATTATAGTAAATCCGGGTACACACTATCCAATTATCGGTCCCATCAGGCAATAATTGGCTGATTGGGCCGATAATTGGATAGTGTGTATGCAGGAGCGCTAGTTACGTACTAAATCATACTACTATGATTCCTCTTTGGCCAGTGATAATGTGCTGTCGTTGTAGTACAATCTGTCACTGGCTATTAAATTACAGGGTTTAAAGAAGAACAGTAATGTCCAAAACAAAAGATTACAGTAAATCAGCAAGTTCATCAATAATTACCATATAGACAATGCTTTGTTAAATTATGTAATTAAAGTTTAGACTGTTTATATATGCATAATGAGGGCGATGTTAAACTGCTAATTGTGCCGATAGTGAAGTTTTTAAATTTCATCTGCCGGCTCAGATCCATTGTTATCTATTAAGTGGCTTCCTTTTTTTTTTTGACAAATTGAATGCTGCATCTGTGAGAGGTTCTTTTGTTCTCCTAATTCAGTCAGCATGGAAATGATTTTCTCATTTCAGACTCCTTTCTGTCCACTCTTCATTGTGTCAATAAAATAGAGTTGTGCCCAACTGCTCTAATCAGCTTAAAGGGCTAATTCATTGCACAGGGTTGTTATCAGTGTTTGGCTACAGGTGGGCGCTCAAGACAGTTTCCGGGAGAGACTCATTGTGTCTTTTGAGGATTCCTGTGAGGGTATCTCATATCTACAAGTAAAAGATGAAGAATGTGTATAATTTTAGAAGTAGAAGATGATGGAGCCCATATACAGTTTAGGGACGCTGTTTTTAATGTTGCTGTATTCTTACAATTTTGGATAAGTCAACACAAAAGTGAATTATTGCTTGGAAAGGATAGTTTCTGTTCTTTTGGGATGTTTGTCTTCTAGATAGATTTTGCAAGATTTACTGCTCATTTTGCTGTACTGAATATTAGTGCAATAACCAGGGATACAATTATTACACAGAGGTATTGTATAGATTAGAATGCCATATAATAAAGCAGAACATGGTGCCAAAATAGTAAGACAGATAGCAATCACATACTTTTACAATTACAGTGTACATACAGTTTAATGCAGTGAATGCATTTCTCAGCACTGTTCCAAGGACGCTTGTTAAATTCCCATGTGTAAGGCACACAAAGAAGTACCACAGTAGGAATGCAGGCCTACAATTCACTTGGGACCATTAGCACTTTGGAGAGGGAAAGTGCTTCATTGAGATTGTAGCCTAATAATTCACAAGGAGCATGTGACATCACAGCAGGAAATGACAATGTAAGAATTTAGCTTCTAGTGATATAAACGAGGTTGATGGTTCCTACAGAATTGATAACCAGCATTTTCAAAATGGCTTCCATCAATCAAGAGCACAACTATAGTCATACCTGCATATGTGACTGATATGTAACCCAGCACATAAGGAAATCAGGATTCAAAGGAAAGCGCCCTTCAATCTCACTGCTAAAAAAAAACCCCAGTTAAATACGTATATTGCCTATAGTTATTTTTAGATGACCTTAATTTATCAATTTTTTACTAAAATGTATGCAGTTTAATGTCTCAGAAATTAGTAAAGAACAAATAAACAATTGAAAATAAAAATAAATAAATCATAGAATCATTTTAAGAACATTTTTACTAAGTTTTTGACTCTTCAAGGCAGCCTCCTTTTGCAGATATAACCACCAACCGCACTTCAGGTATATAACGGAAATGAAATATTGTTTGGGAACTTCTTCCCAACACAGTTGCAGAAGTTCCCACACATGCGTTGAAATTATTGGCTGCCTTGTTTTCACCTTTCTGTCCACCCCAAAACAGCTCAATGGGCACTGTGTGGAGTCTCGCGTCACATGGGGTATTGAGGCTAGTTGTATGAAGACACATCTGTAGGTGTAGACTAAAGGATATTACATTGAGCTGCAAAATGCCATGGTAGCCATTTTGGTTCAGGGGGCCAGTCATTCTCTGCAAGTCGCTGACTTGGGATCCAGCAAAAGAGCACCTTCATGTTTGACAGGTGGTGTCACAGGAGTTTATTTACTAGTGGCGGCTTGTAAAAGCTGCTATTTTACGATATGTTTAAGACCAAAATTTAAAAGGGAAAAACTTTCAAAACCACTGCCTGTTTAAATATAATTATTTATCTTTTTTAAACAACTGACTGCTGAATGGATGTAACTTGTATGTAATTGAATTACAAGGAACGTTATTGTGCTCTCATAGAACAAAATTGACAGATGGGTATGGTTTTTTTTTGTTATGAAGGGAAGTTGGTTTCAGGTTGTGGCGACACTTTCAAAACCTTATTATAAACCCCAGTAATTTCTAGTTAAATTAACACTAGCAGATTGGTTGTGAGAGCCATGGATTATCTAACAATGCAAAGTGCTCTTCCATCAAATGATTATTCAAATAGATCTGTAGTTTCCATTACTCATTTACAAAATTTCTGCTCACTCTTCATAATGTATAAAGATAAATCTGAATGTGCCTGGGAATTCCAACCTGAGGTTGTCAGTAAAACATTCAGTTTACATATTACATTATAATCCAGTAAAACTCAATTTGAAAAAGGAAATTACAGTCCTAATAAAGGAAACATAAATTGCAGGGGCGGAGCAGATTTTAGATTACAGCAGGCAATCTGTACGTTTTGGTGTACAGATAGTGTAAGGAAATGAAGATAAGGTGATGAGGAAATGGTAAGGCATGGAAGGTCACCGACCTTATTAGATCTCAAGTTAAGTTTCTTCAAAAGCCATTACCTGTGATCACATAGACTAGTCATTTGTGCACAAGTAGATGCATGCAGACCTGGGCAGTGTTTCCTGCTAGTTTTCACACTACTGTGGGACAGATACAAGATTTGGCCAAAGATGCAGGATATCTTCTTTATGGTAAAAGATATTTACATTAGACATTAGGTGTGGATATTCTGTATATTGGGGGTTATTCAGAGATGGACGCAGATCTTGCTTCTATCCACTCACATGTTGGGGGCCGCCCACCACAGGGCAAGGCCGCCCAGCATGTGTGCGCCAACGTCCAGCGATGCGTTCACAATTTATTAGAGGTATTTATTAGATGTTGACCCCTGTTTGCACAGCCTGGCTGCACTGGCAGGTAGTCTGGCACCATGTTTTTTTTATCGGAGCAGCTGTATATGACGTCACGCTGCCCCCCTGAAAACAGTCCAGACAAGCTTATGTTGTTCGGACCTCACCCACAAAGCGCTGTGACGATGCCCCCCGACGACCACTGCTATGAATCACCTTGCGGCCGCATCCTTTAACGGGTCATGCACGTGCACTATTGCCAGTGCGTGTGTGCAGACCCCCTGATGCTGCCGCTGCGTGCAAATGTGTGGCTGCGCCCAACTGCACTCACAAAGTGCTCTGACGATGCCCCCCGATGACCGCTGCTATGAATCACCTTGTGGCCGCATCCTTTGATAGGACATGCACGCGCACTATTGCCAGTGCGTGTGTGCAGACCCCCTGACTGCTGCTGCTGTGTGCGAATGCGCGGCTGCGCCCAGGTCTGTATAGACCCCATTCTGTCTAATTAATGGAACATCACAGGAGATTTCTAAACTGAAAATGGACACGAAAAGTCTGTAAAAATATATGTCCAGAGTTTAACCAGATACCTACACCAACCTAGTCATCTATATGATTGACCGTCACAAACCTTTTGCAATTTTACTGTTTGGTGTAGTGCTAGGCCAAGTATGCTGTGTCTCTTAGTTTTGCTGGCTGATCAGTAATGGCAGAATGTATCCTTTCTTCCAAACACAAAGCACTAAAGTGCTAAGCACAGCTGAGCATCAGCAGGAACAACAGGGCTGCCACAAGTGATTAGATGGTTTGTAATATTACTATCCCCTTCTCACTCACCACAGTAAAACATTTTACTAGGATAACAAGGCTGAGGGTAATACGAAACATGCCAAGAGAGAGAAAGGAGGAGAGGTCTCACCCGTGTGCAGGAAATAAATACCATCAATTACCCAAGTGTGGAGCTAGCAGATTCCTTATCTCTGGGCTTCTTGAAATAAGAATTTGATTGTTACCAAATGTGTCCAGGAGCTACGTGAAAAGAACACTTTCATTCGAGGTTTACTGGAATAAAATGAAACTTAACAGATTTCTGAAATGGCTAAAGATGTCACATGGGAGGATTAGACTGGATGATACATTGAAAATAAAATTGTTCTCATTTGTTGAGCCTGGGTGAGGACAAAATAAGATTGGAAAGTAATTTGTGCTAGACATTACTGTATATAATTGTCTAGAACAAATTATATATATATATATATATATATATATATATATATATAAGTTGTAACACTGTAGGGGTGCAAGGTGCCTTTTCCTGGGGAATATGGCAGCACGCAGCAGCTGAGGAACAACACAAGTCCAGTTTCTGGTACAACTGACCCCGGCCAGTTTTATTGAAACAGAAAATAAAACAAACCCCAAAATAAAAATACCTTGCCTGTCCGGCACTAACTAAACATAAGATGTTCCTAACTGTCACTAAACAAAACACAGAGTTCTTCAGTACATACTGTATAGCTTACTTGCATCAGAAAGCGTGTCTCTCACACACAGATCCTGCAGCCTTCCCAGGCAGTCTGCCCATACTAATCAGGTTAGAAGCACTATATCACTCTTACACAGCTGAAACCCTGATTAGCCCTCTGTGAGGCCAAAGACCCGAACTGGGCCCAATGTCTAGAACTCGCCTTATCTCTCTCTCAGAGCCTTTACCCAGCTTTTACAGCAAACTGAAAAGGTTCAGACAAAACAAAAAGCATTTTTCCTAGAAGTTAACATTTTCTAAAACATGTAAGACAAGAACCTGGGACAAATATACCTGCCCTCAAACACTATCCCAGTGTTCTTGTCTCATATCCCCCTCCCCTGTTTCGACCTAGGGGCCGGAACACTTGTAGCCCCCAAACAGAAGATGCGAGACAATGCATCTGCGTTGGCCAATTGTGTTCCCGGTCTATGTTCGACAGTAAACTTAAAGTCCTGCAACGCTAGAAACCATCTAGTTACACGAGCATTCCTGCCTCTATTTACATACATCCATTTTAAAGGGGCATGGTCTGTCACTAGTCTGAATTGTCTACCCAAGAGGTAATATCTCAAGGTATCTAGTGCCCACTTAATGGCCAAAGCCTCCTTTTCCACAATGGCATACCTTTTTTCATGCTCATTGAGTTTCCTACTCAAATAAATGATAGGGTGTTCGTCCCCATCTCTGGTTTGGGACAGCACAGCACCTATCCCTACCTCTGAGGCATCTGTCTGTACCACAAATTCTTTTGAAAAATCTGGTGTTATCAACACCGGTTGTGAACACAAAGCCACTTTTAACGCTTGGAACGCCTTTTCTGCATCAGGGTTCCATTTCACCACATTTGACTGCTTCCCTTTGGTAAGGTCTGACAACGGCACCGCTGTGGTCGCAAAATTAGGAATAAACCGTCTATAGTACCCAGTAATTCCCAAAAAAGCCCTTACCTGTTTTTTATTCACTGGACGAGGCCAGTTTTGAATAGCATCAACTTTATTCAATTGGGGCCTAATCAGACCTCTGCCTATGGTGAAGCCCAAGTATTTGACCTCCTCCATTGCGAGGCAGCACTTCTTTGGGTTAGCAGTTAACCCTGCCTCTCTGATTGAGTCCAGTACTGCTTGTACTTTAACCAAATGTGACCCCCAGTCTGTACTGTGAATTACCACATCATCCAAATAGGCAGCTGCATATTTTCTATGGGGCCTCAAAATTTTATCCATCGCCCGTTGAAAGGTTGCTGGAGCCCCATGCAACCCAAAGGGTAACATCTTATACTGGTACAGCCCCTCCGGAACCGAAAAGGCTGTTTTTTCTTTGGCGCTATCAGATAAAGGTATTTGCCAGTAACCTTTGGTCAGGTCCAATGTGGTGAGAAACCTGGCTGTTCCCAGCCTTTCTACAAGCTCATCCACACGGGGCATGAGGTATGCGTCAAACTTGGACACCTCATTTAACTTACGAAAGTCATTACAGAAGCGTATGCTACCGTCGGGCTTCGGGATGAGCACTATGGGACTGGACCACTCACTGTTAGACTCCTCTATGACTCCAAGTTCTAACATGGTTTTAACTTCCTTAGAAATAGCTTCTCGCTGAGCTTCAGGAATCCTATATGGCTTTAAATGAACCCTGACCCCTGGTTCTGTGACAATGTCATGTTTTATTATGGTCGTTCGGCCAGGCAGCTCTGAAAATACCTCCCTATTTTGGATGAGAAATTCTTTAACCTGATTGTTCTGATCAGCTGATAATGTCTCTGACACCTTCACTGCGGGAAGCAACCGGGGTGAAGACACCGAAGGGCAAGGCTCCGCTGACAGAGACAACCTATCTTTCCAGGGTTTGATTAAGTTAACATGGTAGATCTGTTCGGGTTTTCTCTTTCCCGGCTGGTATACTTTGTAATTAACCTCATTCACTTTTTCCCTAATCTCAAATGGACCCTGCCATTTAGCTAGGAATTTGCTTTCCACAGTGGGTACCAAAACAAGAACTCTATCTCCAGGAGCAAATTCCCGTATCTTGGCACTCCGGTTATAGACCCTCTGTTGAGCACTTTGGGCCTGTTCCATGTGCTCTCTGACAACAGGTACCACGGCTGCAATCCTATCCTGCATTTGTGTTACATGCTCAATAACGCTTCTATAAGGAGTGGGCTGTCCTTCCCACGTCTCTTTGGCAACATCCAACAGCCCTCTGGGGTGTCTACCATACAACAAATCAAATGGAGAAAACCCCGTAGAGGACTGAGGAACTTCTCTGATGGCCATTAACAAGTAGGGCAACAAACAATCCCAGTTTTTCCCATCTCTCTCAACAACCTTTTTTAACATACTTTTTAATGTTTTATTAAACCTTTCCACCAACCCGTCAGTTTGGGGATGGTAGATGGACGTCCTGAGGTGAGTGACCTTAAATAACTTGCACAATTCTTTCATGATCCTTGACATAAATGGAGTACCTTGGTCAGTCAAAATTTCTTTTGGTATTCCCACTCTACTAAATACCTGCACCAGCTCCCTAGCTATCGCCTTGGTTGTGATAGTGCGTAAAGGGACAGCCTCAGGATATCGAGTGGCATAGTCCATAATTACCAGGATATACTGATGGCCCCGAGCAGACTTTAACAAGGGCCCCACGAGATCCATGGCTATTCTGTCAAACGGGACCTCTATAATAGGCATGGGAACTAGTGGGCTCCTGAAATGGGGTCTAGGGGCATGATACTGGCATTCAGGACAGGAAGAACAATATTCAGACACTTCTTTATAAACCCCTGGCCAAAAGAACCTTTGTAAAACTCTTTCAGTGGTTTTTTCTGCCCCTAAATGTCCTGCGGTAACGTGACTATGAGCTAAATCTAGTACCGTTCTCCGATAAGGCTGGGGAACTACCAGCTGTTCCACCACATCCTCACCCCTTTTGACAATGTGGTACAAGAGCTCATTACAGATGGCCATGTGGGGATACGTAACCCTGTCACCTGGTACCACAGGTTCCCCATTAACAATCTTAACATTCTCTCTAGCCTTTATTAAGGTAGGATCCTTTAACTGTTCAGACGCAAACAGATCCTTCTTTACCTCCAGGTCAGGCACGCTTTCAGTTCTAACTACTATGTCTCTGTTCCCGGCAAGAGGGTCCTCACTGGACTCCCCATCTGTCACTTCCCCAGCCAAACTAGCAAAAGGCAAAGGGCCAGAAAGTTCCGAAGACCCACGTACATCCATAAAATCACCGGTATTATCAACTGGCTTTTTACTTCTCACATCTGTTGATAACCGTGATTCCCACAGTTTCCAAAAATGAGGAAAATCCCTCCCTATTATGGCCTCATGCACCAAGGTAGGGACCAGTCCCACTTTAACCATTGCTGACCCACAACAAGTTTCTATATTCACCTCAGCAGTGGCATAATGTTGGGTATCCCCATGTATGCAAGTTACCCCAATAGGTATTTGCTGGACCTTTAAGGGGTTCACTAACCCAGCTTTCACGAGGGTAACTAAACTTCCTGAATCTAGCAAGGCCTCTACCCGGTTACCTTCTAAGAACACATCACACATTTGTTTTTCCAGCTCAGGTGAAGGTACCACAGTACAGGCTAACCTAGCAAAGAAAGACATTCTACGACATTCAAAGGCAGCATCACATTGCATGGGTTCTTGCGTGACTGGGCAATTGGCAATAACATGACCTGGCATACCACACCTAAAACATTTAACCACACGATTATCAACCCATTTGGGCAGCATAGACCGTTCTAGCCCCATTGGCCTGTTTCCAGGGCCAGTGTTTACAGTCTCTCCAGCCTTGCATTCTCTTAACCGCCCAGCAACGTTTTCCCACGGAACAGTCTTACCAGTCTTTACTGAAGGGCGCTGTCGAGGATCTATGGGTTGCTGGGTGGTCATCAGTAGTTCCTCTGCTGCCAAATACCTCTCTACCATGTCCACTAATTGGTCAGCAGTACCCGGGTTTCCATGGCTCACCCACTTGCGCAGGACCATGGGCAAAGATCTCAAGTAGCGGTCCATGACGACTCTTTCCACCATCTGGGGACCAGTTAATGTCTCTGGCTGTAGCCATTTTTTTGTTAGCTGAATAAGGTCGTGCATCTGGGAGCGCGGAGGCTTCTCCATGGCGTACAGCCAACGGTGCACCCGTTGTGCTCGTACTGACAGCGTGACTCCCAGGCGGGTCAGGATCTCAGTCTTTAGTTTATCATAGTCCCGAGCCTCAGCAGGGCTTAAATCAAAGTAAGCTTTTTGGGGCTCACCTGACAGGAAAGGTGCCAGCAGACTGGCCCACTGTGCTTTCGGCCAGTTCTCACGCTCGGCAGTCCTTTCAAACGTGGTCAGATAGGCCTCCACATCATCAGCCTCTGTCATTTTCTGCAGGAAGTGACTGGCTCGTATAGAACTAGAGCTGGTTGGAGCACTGACGGCCACATCTCCAACCCGAGCTGCAAGTCTCTGCACCACTTCTGCTAAGGCCTCTCTATCCTGACGCTGTTGCCTGTAAAGTTCATCAACAACTGCCTGCTGTTGTCTCTTATTTTCCTCCATTGCCACCTGCTGCTGTCTGTTGGCCTCCTGCTGTAGTCTCCAATTTTCCTCCATTGCCACCTGCTGCTGTCGGTTGGCCTCCTGCTGAGCCGCTGTAGCTTGCAGCAAGGCTTTAAGCAGATCCTCCATGTCAACAGATTTTTCAGGCGGCTTTGCAGCTGCTTTTACCCAGGACATATATCAAACCCTCAGGGGTGAGTCTCAGTAACTTCACACTGGGCTGTATCTGCATAAACCACCGTTTTCTGCAGGCCTCACAAAGCTGCTGCTTTCACTTATGCGCAGAACGGCCTGCTCGCATTCTCCACCAAGTTGTAACACTGTAGGGGTGCAAGGTGCCTTTTCCTGGGGAATATGGCAGCACGCAGCAGCTGAGGAACAACACAAGTCCAGTTTCTGGTACAACTGACCCCGGCCAGTTTTATTGAAACAGAAAATAAAACAAACCCCAAAATAAAAATACCTTGCCTGTCCGGCACTAACTAAACATAAGATGTTCCTAACTGTCACTAAACAAAACACAGAGTTCTTCAGTACATACTGTATAGCTTACTTGCATCAGAAAGCGTGTCTCTCACACACAGATCCTGCAGCCTTCCCAGGCAGTCTGCCCATACTAATCAGGTTAGAAGCACTATATCACTCTTACACAGCTGAAACCCTGATTAGCCCTCTGTGAGGCCAAAGACCCGAACTGGGCCCAATGTCTAGAACTCGCCTTATCTCTCTCTCAGAGCCTTTACCCAGCTTTTACAGCAAACTGAAAAGGTTCAGACAAAACAAAAAGCATTTTTCCTAGAAGTTAACATTTTCTAAAACATGTAAGACAAGAACCTGGGACAAATATACCTGCCCTCAAACACTATCCCAGTGTTCTTGTCACAATGTATATATATACTGTATATATATATATATATATATATATATATATATATATATACATATATAGACTGTACACACATAAACACACACACACACACACACACACACACACACACACTTTTTTATATATTAATTACATACTTTTATTAATTGAAGGAAACCTTGATATTCCCATTTGGAAAGATTACAAAACTCTGTATTACAGTAGGTAGACATAAGTGATTGGACACTGAAAGCAAATAGATCAACAAGATTGTATTGACATCACGTGCAGTGATTACAACAGACACCCTTCTTGGCAAACTGTCCACAAGTTCCTGGACTACAGCAGGCGGTATGTTTTGCCATTCTGCCTTAAGTACATTGACCAAGTGCGACACTGAAGAAGGTTGAGTTGGTCTAGAACGCACCCGTCGCTACAATTTTTCCCAGAGATTCTCAGTGTGATTAAGATCTGGCTAGTCCATTCTGGCCAATGATGTCATCAGTGCCCCTCTATCCAATTTATACCTCCACTCACATGTGTCTGCTGGGGGTGGGGGGTTCTGAGGAAATTCACTTTTTTTGTGCCCACTCCCCTGAGGGTGTGAAAAGATAGGGAATATTTTTAATTCACGGTAAAAATGTCAAGACTTGCTTCAGAACCCCTTGGGCACTTCCCTAATGACTAATTAGGCATTTGGAAGTTTTCAATTAGCTTATTAGGCCAATAATTATATGTAATTATTGGGGTTAAAAATAAAATGGTCTTAAATTGCCCCCAAATCAACTTTTCCATGTTTTTATGCACCCCAAATTTCATTAAAGTATTTGTTTCACTGAAAAATAATTGCTTTTTATAATTTTTTTGTTTGAAATAGCATGAAATTACCACAAAATAACCTATTTTTCAACTTTTTTTTGCATTCTTCATTTAATCCTTTTGTAGAATTTCATTTGTTTGTAAAATTTTTCATGCACTTCTCCCAGAACGCAATTTGTAGAAAATGTGCACATCCTCGCCAAGAGTACCACAAATAGACCTTTTCTAATTGGATCTCACAATTCTTGAGTATGTGCATTCATACAAAGTCTGTGAGTTTTATGAAACAAACTCACATTTGCAGACTTGCACATAATTGGATTGAGCCCACTGAATATAGCCCACAATAGACTGCATCTACTGTGGTTATGCCATAGGTGCACTTTATCATTATCTATCTAAGAGGTTTCAGATGTTATAAAGCACAGCCTTGGGGGTTGTTTTACAGCAATTTAAATTATTTCCCTGCTCAACTTGATTTTGTACTATTTTAATTGTTTGTTTTGTAATCACTCTGTTCCCTTCTACTTAGAACACCCAATACATTACATTGTGTTTTTGTGAAACAAAATGATATTATAATGACAGCTTCCATATGAAATATGTATGGATACCACTAAAGCTCAAGGATTCTATTTTTGTTCTTCAAGGAGGCTTGCCACCTAGCAACAGCTGATGGTTAGGCAGCAAGCCTCCCCTGTCGCTGTTGTCAGGGTAACGTGAAAGAAATTTTACTTGCCAGAGGTGCGGGGCTTTGTGCGAGTTTCCCCATATTTTTAACAAGGCAAAACCAAGTACAAGAAAAGACAAGTGCCCCATACATAATTAAACAACTCTCAATGGTCTTTAAAACAAAATTCTTAGGTGCAAAAGTTTGCACAGGTTGCTTATTGTGTCACATTAAAGAAGATGAGTGGTGTTACACAGTCACACCAAATTCCGTGATGTGCCAGCCGTGATGTTTCTCCAGACCAAGCCTCATTAGTAGATGGTTTAAACACAAAACTACACCACATAACTCATTCTGAGAAAGCTACAATATAATATTCCAGATGTCGCTCAGCACTCTGATTTTTTTGTATTGGCAGAGAGGGGAGACCCAGTTTGTTCACTGGAGTCTATAGCGATCTCAAAATTTGCCTGACCTGAAAATTATCTATAGGACTAGTCTCGTTGTAGGCAAAACATTCAATTATATCATTAATACCCAGGGCTCACATTGGTTATCATGGTTTAGTAGACCTGGCTACCAAATTCCTTTATTTCCAAATCATTCTGAATGTTTATCTATTAGGTCCACAGTTTTTAAATGAGGTCAAAGTCTGTCACAAAGCCCACAAATGATTTGCTGGTATAAAAGAAAAAATATTGCCATGGCTACCGATGCCAGGAGGTGGTTTACCATCCAAACCTTAATACAGTCTCATCCGCCTTGACTTCCTTAAAAAAAAATAATAAAAAATGAAAATACTCTCTTCTTCATTAACTCACTTCCCTGTTTTCTCTGAAGTCAACATAGTTCATAGATGATACCACCACCCCATAAGTCTCTGCTATATCACCTAACTTAGCAAGCTTTGAAATTTTAACTTTATGGAACTTCTCCCTTGTATCTCGTGACATCTTCAGATGGTGTAAGCTGTCATTTGTCATATGTAAAATAAGCTTTTACTTCTGCTCATGCAAGAATTTTAGACGATTAGGCACAGTAGGTTCCTGTAGGGCTTACCAGGAAGTGAAGTTTTTTTACCCGTGTCAAGCAGTGGCAAAACCTTCACTGTGGGTAGAGTGCATCACCGGGATAGCCTCTTTTGAAGCGGCTTCCTGGCAAGCATTCACATATTGCTCCATTAAACTGGAGCTAAGAATTTCTTCTTTGTGTTGATCAAGGAACAACCCTGCTAAAAAATAGATAGGCCCCAAAGTCTCCAAAGAAATTCCTTGGCTGTCTTTACCTTCAACTGCAGCTCTGATGGTATTGGAACAATCATTTTCTCATGTACAATTTAGCAGACTTCAGGTTTCCAAGATGATGCCTCCGAGTCTGAAAAGAATACATGAAGTTCTTATGTATATTATCTGTTTATTTATGGTAATCTATTCATGTCCATTTAGCAGCACCTATGGTGCTACTGCCATATCAGGCTCTCATATGGGTGTAGTATGGTATTCCGGCTGTCGGGGTCCCGGCGCACAGCATACTGGCACAGGAATCCCGACCGCTGGCATACCGACAGCGTGGCGAGCGCAAATGAGCATTAGGTGTACCAGATGCGCTGTTAGAGCAGCCAGTATTGCGATTGACAGTCCCACAATATTAATAGATAAAAAAAGGGGGAAAACCGGCACTGAGCTGTAACTCTAAGTTAATACATAAAATGGATGAATTTAGTAATACATTTTAATACACAACTCTAAAAGATATAAAATACAAAGTAATAAAAAATTGCATAGATAATGCTGAGAATCATTAAATTACTATTCTGCCACATATAAATCTGTAGTAGGATACCGGACTTAGGGGGTCATTCCGAGTTGTTCGCTCGCAAGCTGCTTTTAGCAGCTTTGCACACGCTAAGCCGCCGCCTACTGGGAGTGAATCTTAGCTTATCAAAATTGCGAACGAAAGATTAGCAGAATTGCGAATAGACACTTAGCAGTTTCTGAGTAGCTCCAGACTTACTCGGCATCTGCGATCAGTTCAGTCAGTGTCGTTCCTGGTTTGACGTCACAAACACACCCAGCGTTCGCCCAGACACTCCTCCGTTTCTCCAGCCACTCCCGCGTTTTTCCAAGAAACTGTAGCGTTTTTTCACACACACCCATAAAACGGCCAGTTTCCGCCCAGAAACACCCACTTCCTGTCAATCACACTCCGATCACCAGAACGAAGAAAAAACCTTGTAATGCCGTGAGTAAAATTTCTAACTGCATAGCAAATTTACTTGGCGCAGTCGCACTGTGGACATTGCGCATGCGCATTAGCGACTAATCGCTCCGTTGCGAAAAAAAAATAACGAGCGAACAACTCGGAATGACCCCCCTAGACTGAGAGTACTGTTCCAAAGGGACACTTAAAATAAACAGCTGGGTGGCTGTGCCTAGGGAAATGCGTCAAGCCTGCCAATCTGCCTACACATATCTTCTCTGAACCCTGAGGATCCAGATATGGACTAATGCTAATTGACTTCGGTAAGCTTTGGACAACTTAACTTTGTGATTACAGCATACAATTGGAACCCATGTGGATACCGCACAGCAAGTGTGCATGCTGCTCTGAGTGACTGTGTGTGGACTTTGCAAACAACCATGATCGGGTAATACCAGCTGTTTATTTCAAGTGTCCCTTTGGGAATAGTGCTCGCAGTCTAAGTCTGGGATCCTACTACAGATTTATATATGGCAAAATATTCATTTAATGATTCTCAGCATTATCTGTGCAGTTTTTGTATTACTTTGTATTTCATATCTTTTAGAGTTGTGTAATAAAATGTATTACTAGGTCCATCCATCTTATGTATTAACGTAGAATTACTGCTCAGCACCGGGTTTCCCGCTTTTTGTTACCTCTCCATGCTAGTCTACACAGCGTTGACCTTCAAAAGACTGATTAATTCTGAACTATTGCTGGTGTCACGTCCCAGAGCTTTACTGTGCAATCAGAGCCGCAGCGGTTACAGCTCAGGTGTCTGGCGGGCAGCGGCGGTGCTGGGCTGCTGCGACGGGTCCGTGTGCGGCGGTGAGGGGATGCTGTGGCGGGACCGCTCGTAGTAGCCGGAGGCTGCTGCAGCGGGCTTGCTGGCACTAGGGAGCAGCTTCCGGAGAGGCCAGGGGGAGTTCTGGTGGTAAACACTAAAATGTGTCTGCTGCACAGGGGCGGCCATGTTGGAGACCAAAGCTTTTAACCTATTGCACAGGCTCATTCTGTCCAGCCAATCCAGGGAGATCTCTCCTCTTAAAGGGGAGCTGGTTCAGGTTATTAGTGCCAGTGCTTCAAGTTACTACTTAGGTGTAGGATCTCCAGCCCTGTGCTCCAAGGTTACTTCGGTACCTTGGTTACTCTCCAGCTTTGCTCTGCCTCTGTCTTTCTGATTGCAGCAGTCCCTCCGTCCCTAACCTGGTACTATCTGAGAGGGGTGTGCTCGGTAATCTTGATTCTTCAAGGATCTTGGTCGTCGACAGTTGCCGTGCTCTTCAGCCTCGTTATCCAAGCCACAGCTCACCGTTCACAGTCCTTCAGTGTTCTTCAACCTCGTCTTTCAAACCACAGTTCATTATCTTCAAGTGTTCTTCAGCCTCGTTATCCAAGCCACTGCTCACTGTTCACAGTCCTTCATCTTCAGTCCTCTTCAGCCTCGTTATTCAAGCCACAGTCTTCAGTTTTCCAAGTTACAGATTACCACCGGCAGTTCATTATTTACAGTGATTATCCCATCTAGGTAGCCTCCACTTCCATTGCTCCTGACCCATGAGTAGGAATTACATCCAGCAACCTTGTCTTCTTCCCTCGCAAGTGTCCACTTCCTCAGGCAAACCTCAGTCGCCGGATCCTCATTTCCAGCCGAGTGTGACAGCTGGGACCTAATGAAATGTATTAGGTTTTCCATTCACAGCTTCAAGCTGCATTACATAAAGAACTAACAGTGTAATTCAAACTAACCAGACAAATATGTGAAGGTGCATTCAGAGAAAGTCCCTGCTTGAACCATACTTACAGTACCTCCTCTCCCGAAATGTTGGGTAGACTTCTGAATTATGGGTTGCTCTCCAAGACTTGGAGGAGAATAGGCTGGTTTCTCGCTTTCTTCTGGCTATCACTTGCTGCAGCCTACTTACTGAGTGAAGTGGGTGGTCTGCAGGGCTGGCCATAAAAAATTGGGGGGCCTTGGCAAGATTTAAGCTGGTGCCCCCCGGAAATAGATGCGACCTCAAAGCAGCATCACATCAACATCTTAACCTGGGTGAGAGGATAAAATGTTAGCTGGAGCACCTTAAATTGCAGCTGTATGTCATAGGCCTCTTTGTATGGCTTCAAATCCCTCTCATGACCCAATATATGTTAGAGCCCCCTCATTCACTTTTATATGGCATCAATGCCCACTCAGGCCCCTTTATTTGGCATCAGATCCCTTCATGCTCCACCATATGACAGAGCCCATCCATGCCCCTACATATGCCAGATAGAGCCCCTTCATATTTCACAGTCCCCTCATGCCCCTACATCTGCAAGATAGAGTCAGAGGATGATTGGGATAGAAAACTAGCCAACATTTCTGTATACAACCATGATGGAGGCGGAGTCTGTTGAGGGGGTGGAGGCTGTTGAGAGGGGGGAAGATCCCTCCTCATAGGGCCTGATTCCGAGTTGGACGTAGCTGCAGCCTACCTTCAGTATTTTGCATCAATTACGTTATGCTAATGCAGCTACAAAGCCCTTCCCTGGTGTACATCCGTACGTACAAATATGCAGGACTGAGATGCCCACTATCAGTGTCTACAAATGCTGCAATCATGTTTTGTACATCTTCAGATCATCCATCTGAGTTTGACCTCCAGTGTGAGCGATTCAGCGCCTCAATATGCAACCAATTTCAGCAACATGACTGTGTCACTATATTGCCACTCCTGTACCACAACCATACTATGCTATATCTGTGTCTCATCAGCCAACCAGTAACCACCTAGGAAAGCCAAACACAATATACTTCTTTGTGCGTGTTTCTAAGTATGTACTGTGGTTCAGCATGAGCACCGCCAGGATGTATGTGTGGTGTACCTCAGATGCATATGCAGAGGAAAAACATTGCACAAGAAAAAAATAAACACATTGGCCCCAACATTGTCTACCTCATGAAAATAACCATCACATTGTCCTCCACAGGAAAATAACCATCACATTGTCCCCCACAGGAAAATAACCAGCATATTGACACCCAACGGGAAAATATCCATCATACTGACATCCCACAGGAAAATAACCATCACATTGACACCCTACAGGAAAATAACCATCACACTGACATGCAACAGAAAAATAACCATCACACTGACACCCCACAGGCAGGCCCGGCGTTACCCGCTCACCGAAGGGATACAAAGCAGGGAGGCGCAAGGCTAGAGAGGCGCTCTCCCTGCTTTGCACCCCTGCGGCTATGCTGTCTGCCTTCGCTGTTGCTGCTGCTGCGCCTGTCACACTGTGTGACAGGCACTGGTGCCGGCAGCTTCAGTCCTCATCCCTCACTTGACAGCAGCTGTGTTAGTCAGAAAAGGGGCGGAGCTTTATGACGATGAGGGGTCGGAGCTAAATGGAACAGGCTGCCTGAGAGGGACAGGACAGAATGAAGTACTCTCTCTGCGGCTTGTGAGGTACTGTAAGCGGGAGAGGGGGAAAACAGGGTATTTGTGTATAGTTCGTGTGTGTGTGTGACTGTTTGTGTGTGTGTTTGTGTGTGTGGGGGGAGGGAGAAGTTAAAACACAGCACTCTCTTGTGCCATCTTATCCCTCTCCTCCTGCCCACCTCTCACCCAGGGAGGGGTCCTGCAGATTGTTAACATCCCTGTCTGGAGGCTGGCTGAGGACAAATTCCATTGCTGCCAGTCCCCATTTCACTGCTCAGGGCAGAGAATGCAGCATTTTCTGCTGCTGCATGCAGGGAGGTTTACACTTGTACTGTATGCATACCTCCCAACTGTCCCGATTTTCGCAGGACAGTCCCATTTTTTGGGGACTGTCCCACTGTCCCACCCACGGGCCGCAGTGTCCTGCGGTGGGGGAGGGGCATTGGGAGGCTCCTGTCACTCGCTGCCCTGCTTAGCAGAGCAGCGGTGAATAGACGCTGTGCGTCGGACTTCTCCTCATCGGGATCCTGGCATTGGTATTATGAATGCTGGGATCCCGTCAACCGGAATGTCATACTGATTCTCATTCAGCAGGGCTAATAGGATGTGGCTCATTCTCCTTTGCACTCAATATTTCTTAGAGGGGATGGGGGGGTTCAGTGATGTGCGGTGAGGTAAATGGTTGGGGAGGCACTGGTTTGTATTAGAGGCAGATTTTCACACACACACACACACACACACACACACACACACACACACACACACACACACACATTATGAACCCAAGGGTTCATGTGGGCATTATATACAGGTGCAGCAGTATATACAAATGGAGCAGTATATACATGTGGGCATTATACACAGGTGCAGTGGTATATACATGTGGGTATTATACACAGGTGCAGCAGTATATACATGTGGGCATTATACACAGGTGTAGCAGTATATACATGTGGGCATTATACACAGGGGCAGCAGTATATACATGTGGGCATTATACACAGGTGCAGCAGTATATATATGTGGGCATTATACACAGGTGCAGCGGTATATACAGGTGGGCATTATATACAGGTGCAGCAGTATATACATGTGTGCATTATACACAGGTGCAGCAGTATATACATGTGGGCATTACACACAGGTGCAGCAGTATATATTGCTGGAAATTTGGTGAGTTTTGATCAGTGATGTGCAGACAAGAAATGGGGATACTATTGTGTGGCCACACCCTTATTTGTGAAACCACACCCTCTTTTTTCAACGCTCATTGTCCCTTTGTAAAATATGGGAAGGTGCAAATATATAGTTTGCAGGGGGGTGCCAAATACCCTAGCACCAGCCCTGCCCACAGGAAAATAACCATCACATTGACATAGCCTAGGAAAATATCCATCACATTGACACCCAACATGATAATAACCATCACACCGACACCTCAAAGGAAAATAATCATCACATTGACACCCTACAGGAAAATAACCATCACACTGACATCCGGCAGGAAAATAACCATCACACTGACAACTCACAGGAAAATAACAATCAAACTGGCATCTCAAAGGAAAATAACCATCGCATTGACACCCCACAGGAAAATAACCATCACATTGACATGCCATAGAAAAATATCTATCAGATTGACACCCAACACGATAATAACCATCACACCGACCGCCCCACAAGAAAATAACAATGACATTGTCACCCCACAGGAAAATAACAATCATACTGACATCCAGCAGGAAAATAACCATTGACACCATACAGGAAAAAATAATAGTGAGCTGAAAGATTTACAGACCCTCCCTCTCTCTCCCCACATGCTCCCCTTTCTACACATTCCTTATCTGCCCCTACTTCCCTTTCTCCACCTTTCCTATCTGTCCCTATCAACTCTCTCTCTCCCCAGTCCATATCAACCCCTACCCTCTATCTCTCCCCAGTCCCCATCTGTCCCTATCCAATCCTTCTCTCCCCAGTCCATATTTGCCCTTCCTCTCCCCTTTCCATGGGGGTAATTCAGACCTGGATCGTAGCAGCAAATTTGTTAGCAGTTGGGCAAAACCATGTGCACTGCAGGGTGGGCAGATATAACGTGCAGAGAGCGTTAGATTTGGCTACTAAGGAGAGTAAGGGGGCCTGACCCAGTGGCAAACCATCCCAGTGGGACTGTTCTGAAGTGGTTTTCTATGAGCCCTGATCTGAATTTTATCGAACATCTATCGAAAAAGAAGAAACATTCTGTCTGGAAAAGGCAACCATCAAATCAGTTTGCTAAGGGATAGAGGTCCAAACTACCTGTTGATAGGTATAGAAAGCATGCTACAGAAATTGCTTGATTACAGTGATTGCTTCTAAAGCTTGCGCATCAAAGTATTAGGTCAAGATCCTCATCATTTTGTCCATTTAATTTTCATTAGTTTTATTATTTAAAATATTCTGTTTTAATCAAAAATCTAATGCAAAGTCTGATTTCTGTGAAATATGGAGTAAGCAAAGCTGGGGCCAAAAACATGGTCCCTAATTCAGACTTGATCATAGCCATGCAAAATTTTGCACAGCTATGATCAGTAACTCAGACATGCAGGGAAACGCCCAGCACAGGGCTAGTCTTCCCCGCATGTCAGGCCCGAACCCCCCCCCCCCCCCCCTGCACAAGTACAAAAGCAACGTACAGTGGCGATGCTTTTGTACTTTAGGAGTAGCTCCCTATCAGGGAGCTACTCGTCTCTGTGGGGGTCGCAGCGGCTGCGTGTGAGGTCATGCGGCCGCGGCGGCCCGGCCCCCGCATGGTCCGTGTACACCTGCGATGCCTGGAACCGCACCCCTAAAATGGCGGTCCAATGCCGCCGGCCCGCCCCCTCCTGCCCAGCGACCACCTCTGGCTGTCAATCAAGTAGAGGCGATCTCTGGGTTGAGATGGCCATCGGCTCTCTGGCATGCGCTGGCATACTGCGATGCCGGCGCATGCTCAGTTCAGACCTGATCGGCTGCTGTGCGAAAATGCACAGCAGTGATCAGGTCTGAATTAGGCCCATGGGCTCTTCTTTTTCATGGAAGGGTACCAACAATTTTGTCCACATCTGTGTGTGATAACTAAAAGTCATCTGTTACAAAAATGTTGCTTTAAAGTGAAAGAACTAACAGCACCTGTGGCAAACCGAGTTCTTTTGTAGTGAACTGGGTAGAGGGGAGTATAAAGGACTAGACTACTTTATTTGTAAACTGAATTCATGTCATTAGAAATATCCTGCTCACATGTATATAGGTTAGAAACATTTATATGCTTTCTGTTTTCACAAGCAGACAATAAAAAAGTTAATAACCTTTTAATTTCTTGAAGTTGATGATTGCAATAATTGCTAAAACCCCTTTTCCAATTCCTGTTTTAAATAAGTAATATAGGATGCTACTTGCATCACTGTCATCGTAAAAATTCTCTATAACTAATGGTTGGTTGTCCTGTGAAATCTTCCTTTTCCTGTTTTCAACACTATAATATAGTTATAAACATGTACATCACATACTTGTGTCTACATCAAATGAAAATATATCTTTAAATACATTGTTTACTATTATGTTTTTGAAGTGTATATGTGGATTATTGTTTTCTCATTTTATGTATCTGTGATGATAAATTATTGTGAGACAGTTTGTAGAGGAATGTTCAACTTCAATTATATTTCCTCCTGGATGTGTATGGCTCATCTCCCTGGGAGATTATACCTCAGTGACTTTGACCCATGCAAGGTAATGCCTATTTTAACATGCATGTACAGAAGTGGAAATGAAGAGATTAACTTGTGTTTGACCTACTTCAGCTCTTCTAGTAATGAGGGGTACAGGAGCACAGAATTAATCTCTCTCAATTTGTTGCTCTCTGGGGTGCTGCAAAGTTTTAAAGATTTAGATTTGTGAGCAACTCCCGTTGTGATGAATAGTATCGGCACCAAAACTCTCTTAAACAGTTTTTTTTTTCTTTTTTGGGGAGGGTCAAAAATTTTCACAAACATTTATTTTATTAACGGTATATTTTATTTGTAGTGGACTTAATTTATAATACTTAAAACATATATTATTTATTTTGTATTTCTAAATTTTTTTTATTTTTATTTATTTCAATACGTTTTCAAATATATTCTGAAGTGTACTTTGTTACCAATTGTGAAATGTCTGCACATCTCCTGTGATTTTGCCCAGAAATTTGCTGAATGTTCTGTCAAGCTCTTTGAAAGTTGAACATGAAATTGTTGACCGTGTGCTACAATTTCTAAAGCCCCACAGATGAAATTTCAAACTTAGTTCAGAGATATTGCAGATTGCCTAGTAGCTATTAAGGGGATCCGGTCTGAAAACCGACACTGTCTAGGTCGACAATGTTTAGGTCGACCACTATAGGTCGACAGGGATGGAAGGGATGGAAGGTCGACAGGGTTTCTAGGTCGACATGTGCTAGGTCGACAGGTCAAAAGGTCGACATGCATTTTTCAATTTGTTTTCTTTTTTTGAACTTTTTCATACTTAACGATCCACGTGGACAAAATGTCGACATGGACAAAAGGTCGACAGGAACAAGGTCGACATGGAAAAAGGTCGACATGAGTTTTTAATGTTTTTTTTTCTTTTTTCGAACCTTTTCATACTTAACAATCCACGTGGACTACGATTGGAATGGTAATCTGTGCCGAGCGAAGCGAAGGCACCATGCCCGAAGCATGGCGAGCGAAGCGAGCCATGCGAGGGGACACGGTGCACTAATTGGGGTTCCCAGTCACTCTACGAAGAAAACGACACGCAAAAAAAAAACCTCATGTCGACCTTTTGACCTGTCGACCTTGAAACCCTGTCGACCTTCCATCCATGTCGACCTAGTGACTGTCGACCTATAGTGGTCGACCTAAACATTGTCGACCTACTGTAGATACTGTCGATTTGATGAACCACACCCGATATTAAGCATAAGAAAAAATAGACATATAAAAAAAACAATGGTTGCTTGACATACTCAGTAGCCAGCCTTTTGGCATTTCCTGTGACTTGGACTTAGTATAGAGGGCTGATTGCTGAATGATATAGCAGTCATTAAAGGACCCAATGTAGCCAGACGATACTCATGATAAAATACACATGTAGTAACCTGTGCTACAATATACAGCTGCTTATGTCGAACCCAGGGGTCACCCACCCTTTAAAACAGAAACAAAAAAGGTGGGAAGGCCAAAAAGCACTGACATTAACATTATAGTCTTTAGGTAGTGTGTGATCCCAAATGAGGAGGATCCAATTATCTTTGCATTAGCTCTAAATATGATATATGGAAAAAAAAAATTATGCTAAAACACAGTGTAATTCTGACTTGGAATCCTTCTGATATTACACTCACCAATACAAGGTGAGTAACAGACACTACAAGGTTTCTTTGGCTCTCCTTCCGTGAGGGTTATATATTATGTGTAAGCTGGATAATGCTTCTCTCATTGATACAGAAAATAAAATGAGACAGTCACTCTGCAGTATTCAAAACTGTCCCATGAGGTAAATTACCCACAATCAGTTAACAAGGTGAGCAGGGACATAAAGGTTTATTTTCATCCAATAAGGCAAAAATCTGCTCTAATGTCGACCCCTGCACCATCTGTGCAGTACCTGTTCCGGGAACCATGTTCACGGCAGCGTCACAGACATGATGTAATGAAGTCACAACTCTGCCAAACAGAGACTGGAAGAGATCCAATACAGAGGACTGCAGGGGGCTGCGGCATAGAGGCAGACAGGACTGGAGGAGTACGAGAAGATGGCATGCATGATGTGTGTGTCTGGGGGAGTGGGGTGTGGTAATATAGTGAATATAGTGAATGCAACACAAAATATGCAGTTGTGGGTGGTAGTATAGGACAGAACATACAGATAGGGGTCTGGGGGCAATGCAAAAACAGAAATGGTGGTTGTACAGAACAGCACAATACAGGATTTACAGATTGGGAGCATAATACAGATCGAGGACTACAATGCCCAGCCAGGCTTCCCTGGCTGAAGGCCACCAGGGAGTTCACATATCTATTGGTAGACCAATCTTAGGGTGTGTACACACGGTGAGTTCCTTGCTATGTTCGATTTTTACTTGCGATTTCCCTTGAACTCCCCGGAGCCCAGATAGGACAGATTTTGACTAACTTTTCTTGAGATATGGACTATGTGTGCTTACGATTTTGGCTTATGTGAGATTTTGGCTTATGTGAGATGTCATTGACATGTGAGATGAACTAGATAGTACACCGATCTAGCAAGGATTGACTTGCCTGCACAGTCTATCTTTTCTTGCGATGCCGACCTGGCGGGGCCGCGCATCGGGATCGCAAGGTGACTTTCACCTTGCGATTTGCACTAACTTTTCTTGCGATTTTGACTATATAGTCAAAATCACAAGAAAAAATCTCACCGTGTGTACACACCTTTAAACTGAAGGTATTACCTTGTTTTTCTAAAACCACTGAGGTTAGTTCAAAAATGAAATGTAGATGTTGCTCACTGAATGCAGAATATTTCTCTGAAAGTCCTTTCCAAATTCATAGTCACTGACTGAATATTGATTAGTTAGGCCTGTGAGGAACAATATATTTTGCAGCAGATTTTTTTTGTGTGTGTTTTTACTTTGTTTGCTAACTTACAATCACTCTTCTTTTTTTAAAATGACACAGGGCACACTTGTCTCCTTCGCCCTCTCCTAGTCACCCACTGCTTCTCTCTGGCATCACCCACTGCCTCTCTCCATCACCCTCCACTCAGGCGGGATGGTATTACCAGGGCCATCTTAACAGCAGTGTAGGCCCCTGGGCATAGCAATGCACTGGGCCCCCTGCCCATCCTCCAGCGGTAGGGGTGGGGGGTGCTATCAGCGGTAGCTTTGATGTCCCGCCGGCAGTAAGGGGCGTTCTATCTTCAGCTCAGCATGTAGGACCTGGAGCAGTAATGTCTGCTAATTACTTCTTTACTGCACAGATGGGGCTAAACTGTAGAGGGGGCATTGGGCTGGATGAAGAAGCCCTGGTACATGACTTTCAGGGTGGTAGGGGGTGTTTAATACGCAGGGGAGGAGTGGATAGTGGAGTGGGCTTAATATTTATCCTTTTCCGGTGGGAGGGCAGCTTGCTTGACTGCGAATATCTCCAGTTCCTGAAAATATATTTCTTAGTTTTGAATGGGATAAAAAAAACTAGAGAGTCCCACCTGTCAGGAGATACTGGGGACACCTTTCAGAAGGTTCTGGGGACTTGGGGATCAGAGTTCAGGAGACGGAGCAATTCACCAACGAAAATATAAAACTGCATATTAGGCGTGTGGAGCTGGAGCTGGAACCAGCTGCTGGAAGGCTGATATCTCCAGTTCTGGGCATAGTAGGGACAAGCTGCCAGTGTCCACCAAAAGGGGAGAGTCCCAGCTTTTGGAGTTGACCCTCAGAAAAACTCTAAGTCAGAAAGAACCCGAGATATCTGGCTGGGAAGAGCAATTAACAGGCTTGGTTGGGGACCACTACTTTCAAGTCAGATATCTCCTGTTCCCCAGGGCCGATTTTCAAAAATCTGGTACCCCTGGAAAGAGGGGACCCTCAGCTATCAGCCTAGGGCCCTTATACTCCTGGGGCCCTTGGGCAAGAGCCCATTGAGCCCATACGAAAAGACGGCCCTGGGTATTACCGTAACTGCAGCTAAACTCATGTCATCGCCAATGAGGTATTGGCTTCAGACATGTTTAGGGATGAACACCTCATCCACTTACTGTAGCTAATTTTCACATATTTCAAGTTGAGTTCTTTCCTTTGTTATATGTACATTTTGTTTCAAATTCATTGTGTTGCACTATTTGTTTCCTAAACTACAAGAACATGATTTTAATGTTTTACATGACAACTGTAGTTGTATTACTAATGGAGAGTGGGTAGAACAAGTGGATTTATGCTATATTACTTCATCTTAAGGTTTTGCCAAACCACACGCTTGGTATGGAAAATTATGTGAGTGAATGTGCTTGCATTCACTAAAATAATCATAAATCTGTTGTGCTGGTTACAACTGGATTACAGACACAGGGGGAGATGAGTGAAGCAGTGAAAAGAGTGGAGAGTGGGCCAGTGAAGGAGTTGCCCAACCAATCAGCTGCTGCCTATAATTGTACAGAAAGTACTTGATAAATGCTACCTCAATGCTGATTGGTTGCTATGGGCAACTTTACCACTGGCACACTTCTCCACTGTTATCTCTACTTCCTACATCTCCCACACAGTCTTATATCATATATACATATACTGTGTAAAAGCCATCACTTGTGCATATGAAATAACTTTAAAGGTGCCATAAGATCTGACCTATACTACATTACTTTGTGGTCCAGCACATGAGACATCCCATGTACTGCCTGGGGATTGGCTTGAATAAAGCCGGTCATTGCTGTTAGATATAACATATAAAGCATATATCTGTCTGCTTCACCAATCTGTCTGCTTCACCAATCTGTCTCCTAATGTCTGCATATAAAACTGTGGCTTTGAAATTAGCACTGTATCTTAATTGGACTGTATGCTGTACTCTACGGTGGGTGCACTGTATATATAAACTGAATAATTAGGAGGCCTTCATAGCAGAATAGAACAATGTACTGTGTCTTGTAGAAACCATCATGCCAGATCTTCACCAGGGTATTGCTGTGGAAATACAACCATCATCACGGACCGCTTGGCTGCACTGGGATATTTTGCTTGCAGTGGTTTCCTGCTTTAAAGTTTTCAGCCTTTCTGTTTCAGCAGCTGCCAAAATTGTCAACACTGATTTGTCAGAAGGGATTTCTCCTGGCAAAAACTTTGAAACTACTTTTTGACATCTCCAACAAACTAATTGTTGTCTCCTGCCCATACAGGTCCCTAAAGTCCTAACGAGTTAGTGTCTTCTCTGGAGATGTGGGGGAAAAAGGACCTGTAAAATCAATTTTCCAGGGTATTGCGTATTGTCATCCTCCGAGACAAAAAGTAGTTAAAGACAAGACGTAAAGTAAAAGTCTCTGAGAAAAGGTTACAGGACATCCATCTTCCCTCCTCTTCTAATTGTGTCTTTTCTTTTCTCAGTTTCATACCCACTTCACCCTCTTAGAGCCACTTTATGACAAGCATTGTATTCTACTTTGGATGAGGGGAACCCTTTTTTATTTAGAAGGCTTGGAGTGACAGTGGGAAGGAGTCCAATTGCCACTAGCACTTTAGGCAATAAATCATCTCCTACTTGCACCAGCTGACTAGACAACACCCACTTACTGGCCATATAAGTTCTTAAAAGTCTGAATTGAATTCCTCATTCCATGTTCCTCACTCCCCCAAAGACTCAGGGAATGGAGATTTCTGATTACAAAATTCAGACGAGGGGGAAAGTAATGTTCTTACGTTTTTTTCCGAGCAATATATTCTGTGCTTTTGATTAAGCAACAGTGACTTGTAGAAAGATTTGCATATAAATCTTTTACATTCTAAAAGACCTGTTCCCTATCCATACTAAATGACATATTAAAGTATATATCATAGTGTGCAGTCGTAAATGTGGTGTAGATGATAAAATACAATGGTTTTGATTTTGAAATATTAGACATAAAATGTAAATATGTTTCTGACAAAGTTATGGATGTAGTTTATTCTTTGCAGATTTCTTAGATTAAAGTCAGTCTCCGTAGTGCATTGTCAGCGCGTCATGGAAAATGACACAGTGAAGTCTCTCAGTTTAAGTATGCGAAAAACCTGCTTATAAACTAAGCTGAACAAATAGTGTGTCAGATCAGTGTAACAGGAAAAAGCATTTCATTGATAACATGAAAGATGCTTTATAGATTATGTGCTATCAGGTGGAAGTTATATATTAACTCGTGAATCACGTTGAAAACAAAGGATTGTTAAGGATGAGTTTTCAGATTTAAGACGCTTTATAAGGTCATAAAAGGACATGGTTCTGCATTGCTATAACACTTTTTTATTGATTTTCTTTTTTTAGTGCCATTAAAGGTTCTGTCCAACAAATTAGCTTGTGTTATGTTAATTCTTGTTGTGATGCAGAGAAAAAAAACTGTAGATGATTTTTGCTTGGCTTCTCATAAACATAAAGCACTTGCTCAGTGTCAGGAAGAAAAACTGGAATGGCATTGGGGTTTACAAAATGAATTAGTTATGTTCCATTGACTTCTATATTCAGTGGAATGGGAGGTAAGTAGAAAATCTATAACCACTCTTCTGTCTACTCCTTTGCAGATCATTTTTCCCCATTTTATGAGTAGTACATCTTTGTTTTCCTAGTCTGTCGTTTGGTAGTTTATGTTACCATAGACAGCCTTTTATTTCTAATATATTTTATAAAGGATGGGAGTGCAGAACTAATTTTTCATTTAATCTTATCATAGAATTCCAATCTTATACATATTTTTCAACTATTTTAAGGAAGACTGACTTGAATATGAGTTAACTCACTTTTGTGATGTTCAGTGTGATTCTGAAAATCTAAAGGACATTGCAGGGAGCTTGTCACTATTTTCTATCTAAAGAAAAAGAATAGTGAATAATAATAATTCCACCGAACTGGAGAAAGGAGATAAAGCCAGACCTACAGCTTGTTCTTGTAACCTAACCGCTATCATAAATAATCAAAACCTATTTGAGGCTTGAAGATAGGACATTAGAAGCTATTTACACTAGCAGAGTGATGCCATCAATCAGTAGCAGTCATCCTCGAATGAGACTCTCATGATGTCACACAAATTTATGGTGGAGATTGACATTAAACCTACTATGGATTATTTTACATTCATCTTTATCCATCTAAAACTGTTAAACTTTATTTGTCTTTAGAGTTGGTTAATGTCTTTCAGCATTCTCTTACAGCATTTTAAAACTAGTAGCCTGGCTAATGATTGTAATCATTTAGATCAGAGGTTGTCGACCTGGGGTACTAGTCCTTAAGGGGTTACTTGCTGTGTTGTTCCGGGGTTTTCTAAAATATCTGTAATATCAGTGTGGGATATCAGAGGATAAGCAGTCACATATAGAATCACATATAGAGACGATTGTCCTAGGAATCCCTAGCACCATGTATCACAGCAGGATACTGATAACAAAATGAAAGTCATCCCTGTAAAAGAAACCCTATGTGGGCTATGGTTGTATTGGCAATATAACATTTTTCATAAATTGTAATATATGAGAAATATATATGTACAATTTATTCTATTGTCATTTTTTTAAAATATTGTTTATAGCACATTTATTGCTTTTATGCATAACAGCACCTAAACATTTTATCTAAAAACTGGGCAATGGAGAGCAGGAAGGGAGAAAGCCGTTGTTGTAAAATGCACTTGATAGCTAACGCAGAATAATAGTTTAAAGTTTCTGGCTACATGGCGTCATTTGAACCTCAGAGCTGTGGACACCTAACACTACCCACTCTGGAGTCAATTGAAGAACGTTTATCAAATCCGATTTAGCATATTTGATCTGGGCCCAGATGGCAGTCCCAAAGGCAGTGGAAAAGTGTGGCAGTAGAAGTGGCACATTTGTGTCAATTAGGGGAATCAGTGAGCAGTGTTCCTGGCTGACCGGGGGCAGGGCTTTTCTGCATGCACCAAAAGTGCACGCACTGGTCAGTAGGGGAGGGGCATGGCCTTATGGCACGTCCCCAAATTGTCACTCTTGGGGGCGTGCCCAGCACTTACAGAGGTGCTGGACTTCCTCCTACGGCATCTGTTCACCCTCTACTCAGGGTGCTTAATTCTACAGTACATTTATAGGGCCATTGGGATGGAAACTCATGTTAACAGGCACATGGCAGACAAAACAAAGCACAAAGCATACAGTATGGTAGTTTAAAATACAGTTTTAATAAATAAAAAAATAATAATCAAATGTCATTATTTAAAAACGGATTTTATATACTTATCTGGTGGAGTTATAGCAGTTGGACAAATGGGGTGATACAGCGCTCAGCACTTCAGTATACTGTATATGACTGCAACAATCGTCTTGTTTATCTGAAATCTTTGGTGTAGTAGACTCATCTGTTTTCAGTGTGTTACTTCTAGTTTATCATCAGTACATTAAATTCAGAGTTCAGCAAACAGAGACCTTTTAATTCAGAACACTTATGTTCTGTTAGTTCAGACTGACAGCCACAAGTTGAACTTGACAGATGATGTGAGATTGATAAGTGCAACCACAGAAGATAGTGACAGCTGTATGCTTCTTGTGTTCTTCCCAGCTGATGGGCTGTTCTAGTGATGTTCCCTTGTCTGGCATTTGCTTTCTTCCCCACAGACTAAAACTTAAAAAAAAAAAAAAAATTATATATACAGTATGAGACAAACTGTCTTTGTGTTGAATAACTTGGTTAACAGTGTATTTTTTTCCAGCCATTTTCCAATTATAGTTTTATTTGTGTTAATTAACATTAAATCACTTTATAACAAATGATGACTATGGGTAAATATATAGATGTCAGTGTATTCTATGGGTGTACTTACTTTTATTTATCATTTATTATGCTTTGTGTTGAATAACTTGGTTAACAGTGTATTTTTTTCCAGCCATTTTCCAATTATAATTTTATTTGTGTTCACTTTATAACAAATGATGACTATGGGTAAATATATAGATGTCAGTGTATTCTATGGATGTACTTACTTTTATTTATCATTTATTATGTTTCGTGTTTTTTAGATTTACAAATGTATACATTTTTCATCAAATATAAACATCAAGTTAATTTACTGTTGAACATTAGTAGGTCTGAAACCTGTTTTTATTGTATAATACAAACAATATGATAAAGGTGATGATGGCAAAGGGACAGCTAGTTCTACTAATTGCTGGTAAGTGTAAGCAAAGCAGCCCTAGTGACACCCCTCCCATGTGATCACATTACCGTTTCAGCTTACTGAGTGTTAAGAAAAATATTTTTGTTTTTTGACCCAGACTCAAAGTGGTTAGTGCTATAGTTGTAGCAAAGTAGCAGCATGGTAGTTTTGTGCAGTGTGATAACAAATGGCATCTAAGAAAAGTGCTTTTGAAATCTGAGGCCAAATCATGACTCCGTGCTTTATTGGTTCCTTCTGTTTAAAATGGCAAATTTTCTTCAAAGGCTCCTTATTGTTCCTAAATGTATTTTTTTTCAGAATAATTCTCTTAAGTTGGCAAATTTATGTTTTCGATTTAAATATAGAAACATAACATTTGACGGCAGATAAGAACCATTTTGGCCATCTTGTCTGCCCTAAACATATTTACAGCTTACCAGCACCCTGAGCGAGGAAATTTCGAAGTGCCCCCCATGGAGCGCGCGCGCTCCTGGAAAATTGGATGTAGCCTCCCAACTTTATATTATCAAACTATAAATAAATATATTTTCAGACCCCCACTACACACACAATTAGCAGCCTTACACATAACGCCCCCAGTAGTGTTCCTTACACATAACGTTCCAATATATTGGCCCCCATTCCGAGTTGATCGCTAGCTGCCGTTGTTCACTGCGTAGTGATCATTTTTAAAAATGGCAAAACTGCACATGCGTATGAGCCACAATGCGCACGGGCGTCGTATGTGTACAAAGAGCAGCGTTGTTTTGCACTGCTTCTAGCGACGATTCCATTCGCACAGCCGATCGCAAGGAGATTGACAGGAAGTGGGAGTTTATGGGTATCAACTGACTGTTTTCTGGGAGAAAAACACAGGCGTGTCCAGGCATTTGCAGGGCGGGTATCTGACGTCAATTCCGAGACCTTCATCACAGCAATCATCGCACAGAATAAGTAACTACAGGGCTGTTCTTGTTTTGCACAAAATGTTTTGTACCGCTCAGCTGCACAGGCATTCGCACTCTTGCAAAGCAAAAATGCACTCCCCCATGGGCGGCGACTATGTGTTTGCACAGCTGCTAAAAGTAGCTAGCGAGCGAACAACTCGGAATGAGGGCCATTGTCAGATGCACATAATGTACCCAATAGTGCAGTGCAAGATACACATATGCCCCCAGCAGTGCAGTGCCAGATACACATATGCCCCCAATAGTGCAGTACCAGATACACATATGACCCCAGTAGTGCCAGATACACATATGCCCCCAGCAGTGCCAGATACACATATGCCCCCAGCAGTGCCAGATACACATATGCCCCCAGCAGTGCCGGATACACATATGCCCCAATAGTACAGTGCAAGATACACATATGCCCCCAGTAGTGCAGTGCCAGATACACATATGCCCCCAATAGTGCCAGATACACATATGCTCCCAGTAGTGCAGTACCAGATACACATATGCCCCCAGCAGTACCAGATACACGTAATGCCCTCAGTAGTGCTCATGGCTGCTGGGCTTCTGCCACTGCTGCCGGCCTGCCACTGCTGTCTGTGTCTGAGGGGAACATACCATACACACATTACGGGCACTCTGCACCACATGGGCACCCTGCACAGGCACAGACCCCACTCTGCACGAGGCACAGGCCCCACACTGCACCTCACAGGGCTCTCTGGACCCCACGGAGCCCAAACTGCACGAGACACGGCCCACACTGCACCCCACAGGACACTTTGCACCGGGCACAGAGCCCACACTGCACCCCACAGAGCACTCTGCACCAGACACAGAGCCCACACTACACCCCACAGACCACTCTTCACCAGGCACAGAGCCCACACTGCACCACACAGAGCACTCTGTACCAGACACAGAGCCCACACTACACTCCGCAGAGCACTCTGCACCAGGCACAGAGCCCACACTACACTCCATAGAGCACTCTGCATCAGGCACAGGCCCTACACAGCCCGTAGGCAACTCTGTACAGGGTACCCCACAGGCACAGATCCCAGACAGCCCACGATCACTCTGCACCATCCAAAAGTTCAGTCACACTGCAGAAGAGGAGCCTCAGATCACCCTAAATTACATGGTGTGGGTCACCTCACGCACCCACACATCACCCGCTGGTATATGTGCACCCTGCACTAGCACACAGTCCCTGCTCCAGCACACATGCCATCTCTCCCCAGGAAACCGCTGCTTATGTTCCCATGCTCTGCTCCCTGGTCAGCTCCTCCAGTGTCCTAGTGCAGGCGATGCTCCGTGTAGTGATCCCGGCCACAGCTCAGTCTCTACGGTACTGTAGTCTGACTCACCGCGAGCTGGGTACTTCATATGCTGGTGCTCAGCCAACCACCAAGCAGCTCGTTACCATAGCCCACCTCTCATTGGCAAATCAGTCTCATCAACCGAAGCCCGCTACAAACGGCAGAGCTGTGATTGGCTAGCAGGGAGATGCTGGCCTCCTGCTGCTGCTCGTGTATGAGAGGAGGGGAGGGGAGCACAGCGCGCTCCTCTCCTGTCCCGGTCTCTGGTGACCATATTAGAAATGGCCAGGTGCCCTTAGTAGCTCCGTGCCCCGCGCGGCTGCTCAAGAGGAACGTACTTGGAGCCGCCCTGTTTTAGGAATTGTTGGAGGAAACTGGAGTACCCGGAGAAGACCCACGCAAGCATGGGGAGATTAAACAGATGCCACACAGTTAGAGCCATGGTGGGAATCACACCCATGACCTCAGGGCTGGGAGGCAGTAATGCTAACCATTACATCATCCTTGCTGCTTCGCAAAGTTGTAAAAAATGATTTCTTAAAGTACTGAATATTACAACGTTAGTGATCTATTTATTAAAATTCCATTTGCAATATAGAATTTATATCACTGGTCATTGCATAAATAGACAATCTTCTTTCCTGCAATTTATCAAAGAAGAGTCACCAGGGCAGATGAGCGATGATCTGCTATCCAGCGGCAGATGAGCGATGATCTGCTATCTAATGACACAGTACAAAGTAGTTTTACCACTAGGGCAAGTGCTTGGCTAAACCAACATGCCAGCTCCCCAGTGGTGAAAGTAGAAATTTTTTCTTAGTGGTACTGATAGTAAAAATGGGCGTGGTCATGTGTCATGAGTGGGCGTGGTCACACAAACTAGGGGAGTTGCTACATGACAATAGTGGCATGGTCACATTATGCCACACACCAGAATACCCCTTAGACATTATGCCAAACACCGTAATGCCCATTACACATTATGCCACACACGTAAATCTTATTACACATTATGCCACACACCGTAATGCCCATTACACATTATGCCAGACACTGTAACACCCATTACACATCATGCCACACACCGTGATGCCTTACATATTATACCACATACCGTAATGCCTATTGCATATTATGCAACACACAGTTATGCCACTGACACCATTTTATGTCCCAAACACAAAAATGCCCCTAAATAAATTAAGCCCCAGTGGTGGGCTGGTGGTACTGAGTACCACCACCATATTTCTTAATGGTACTCCGTACCACCCCGTACCACCATACTTTCAGCACTGCAGCTCCCGCATATACACTGGTACTAGAAAGCTGGACTCCGACTTACAGATCCAGATCAATTTAATTCCAGATTATTTTAAATAGTAAATAGATATAGGAATAAAATTAATAGTTAGGTGCCATTAAGTAAATCCATTCAGTGTTTCATTTTTCCATCTCTTTACTGACTATTGCCATCTTTAAAAATGTCTCATAACGAGAAATAATGTCAGGCTCTTGAAAGAGAAGATGATCCAGTGGCTGTCAGAGTCCTGCAGGCAGACGCTACAGGCCCAGAACACCAATGCAGAACCTGAAGTAAATCCCCCAACAGCAGGAGTGAAGGGAGAGCAGGATTGGACCCCCAAGCTCGCTGGATGACAGTGACCGGATAGCTATCGCAGTGACAGAACAGGTTTGCCATCATGCAGAGTCGAAGGTTTTTGTATCATGGTTACAGAAGATGAGAACAATGTAAGCTGGGGTTAAGAAGATGCAGTAGTGGAGGACAGGCTGGGGTGGTACAGAGAGAAAAAAGGGGGGAAGAGCAGAAAAGGTAGGGGGGTAAAGGAACATGGAAATGGGCAGAGACAGAAATAAGATGAGGGTAACAACAGAGAAGTACGGGAAAGGTGGGGGATATGGGAGATGGATGGAGAAAGATGGGATAAGTGGACAGCAGTCTGGGTACAACAACTAGCAACCTGGCAAATATAATAGCACATTTAGTTGCAATGGGTTTGACACATATTAACATGCTTTCTCAAGGATCTGTTTCTGATAGCCACAGCACAGACAGAAAGCCTGTTATTCACTAATGCTCTCCCTTCTAGGGTACTGGATAGTGAAAGAAATCAATCGTTAGGAAGTTTGTGGACAGCCTCTCATTTTGGAACTTTAATGTGTATGGTTTTAGCAAACAATCTTAAGCACTAAATGGTATATTGTCTTGTGCTGCGCTCAATCCTAACTATTGAGGATGATTTTAGCTGATGTTGTGTAGATGGTTATCTCTTCTTTTAATGGCACTAAATGGAATAATTGATTATGTTAATGTTTCCCCTTTGCCTGTTCCACAGATGGATGTGGTGGATTAATTGTATGAATATACTGCCACACCGAAACAGAATTGCTCAAATTGAATGTAATATATGTTAAATTAAATATAACAAACAACAATAGTTGACAAATATTGAAGTTCTATCAGGCACTTCTGTGTGCACACCACTGTTAAACCTTTTATAATGTAGGTGGAATCCCCAAATCCAAAAGGTAAATGTCTCTATAAAAAGTTTATCACAGTCCAGATTGCATACTGTGGCGTCCCGCACGTCTGCACAGTGTATGCGCTCTGCTTATTGAAGTAAAAACGGTTTTACCTATTCATGTTGTAAATGTAAAGGCGTGCAAATTGCTTAAACTGACCATTTTAGGTGGATAAAATAAATGGATAAATTAAAATTGGCAGAAAATCATCAAAAATCATTGAATGTAATAAGTTGCAAATTAACAAATTACAGTTAAATATCCAGAAAATAATTCTCAAACAATAAGATACATCTGGCAGGCAATATTTCTCAAAATTAATCCCTTATGAGTTATGAGCCATGTGTCTGCCCAGACCATAATAAGACACATAAAACATTTGTATTAAAATGCAATTTAATAATAATTAAGGGGTCCAAACATTTCATAACTATATCTAGATGGCACAATTATTTAATGAATGTATAATTCCAGCAAAAAATATATAATAATAATAATAATAAAAAAATAATTTAAAATAACATTTTATTTACGCAGACCATATAATGTTCAATAACTATTCAGGGCCGTTTTTATTTATTACTCACTTAAGTACCTGGCATTGCCTGGATTTAAATTTTCCAGTTATTAAGTTATCAATGAGTTGTACGTACTGTAACTGTCAACATATTAAAAATAATGACTACAGTAGCTTAGTAGCTCTTCCAACACCTATGAGGTGGCTGCACATTGTCGTTTTTGTTTTTGGGGTGTTGCCAGTAGCCCTGATCCCTAGCTTTTCTTTCTGTCCAGTTTTATAATCACTTTTCCATTGCAAGATGGGTGTAAAGTTTTCCTTCTGTTATCAATGTTGCTATTGAAAGGCTTTTAGGTACACAACATTTTTTGTCATTCTACCTCCATTTCAGTCAGTTATTTCAGTTCATTAAAGTTTTCATCCAAATCCATCCAGTAGTAGGCCCAGAACAGACTCCCTGTGTCAAAGTTCTGACCAGCATACACCAACAGGAGGTCCAACTGGGAGCCCAACCCCCCTAGCATGTCTTCAGCAATCCAGTGTTACCACTCTGTGAAGTTTTCATCCAAATCCATCCAGTGGCAGGCCCAGAAAAGGCTCCCTGGGTCAATGTTCTGTCCAGCGTAAACCAACAGGAGGTCTGACTGGGATACCTACCACCTAGTATGTTTTCTGAGATCCAGTATTACCACTTTGTGAAGTTTTCTTCCAAATCGATCCAGAGGAAGCTCCAGGACAGGATCCCTGGGTCACAGCTCTATGTGACCCTTTCCGCCGTGAGGTCTGACCGAGACCCTACTCTGAAAAACTCGAATTTTATATATAAGATATATGTATAAGTGGCACTGACACAAAAAGAGGTTCTAAAACAACACCTGATTTAAAAAGTGGAGTCTAGAAGGGATGTCTGATAAAAATGAATATATCATACTAAAATCTCATCCCTGCCACATTAAAGATGGTTATGCCAGACATCTAAAATATTAAAGGTCAATCTATAATCTGTCTGCGTAAAAACCAGTCTGTGTGTTCTAACACTTTCCAGATATTACACCGTAAATATTCAGGAAAACGGTCATTTTTGGTTTTCTAACATCTCTGAATAAACCCCATAGATTGATTAACAGTAATTTATATAGCACATACATATTCCGCAGTACTTTTACAGGGAATATTTAACCATTAACATTCCTGCCCCAGTGGAGTTAACAGTCTATGGTGTCTGTCCTTATAGGTGTGAGGGTTGTCAGTTGCCATTGCAATGGTGTGGAAACGATGGCAGTGGCACCGCAATTGATGCCTCTATCGTTTAGTAATACCGATGACTGCTTTTTCTATTGTGCCCTCACCACAAATATATAGAAAGTGTAATGTGAAGTGCTGAGAACACTCATGTGTGAACTCGTAACATAGTATTGCATTCAAACATAATGTATACTCTTAACACCACTTTATGAGGGATGCAGTCAGGATCCTGGCTGTCGGGAACCCGACAGTCAGAATACCAATGCCAGAATCCCAACACCAGTCTGAATGCCGACACTGGCATCCATAAAGGGACCAATATCCTGGTGCCGGAATCCAGGCAACTGGAATCCCGAACGAGGAGACACTGCACTGCAGCAGAGGTAAGACACTGGGGGGGGGGGGGGGGGGGAATTATAGGTTTAAGCTGCAGGGGGAGAGTTAGGGTTAGGCTGCATATTGGGGGTGGGTTAGGCTGTGGGGAGGGGGGGTAAGGTTAGGTACCCCACTCCGAGAGTTGGGGCTAGGCTACGGGGCAGAACGGTTAGGTTTAGGCTGCGGGAAGGGGGGGTTAGGGTTAGGCACCTCCGTAGGGTGGTTACGGTTAGGCACAAAGGGGGGAGGTTAGGGTTAGGCAGTGGACAGGGAGGGTTACGGGGTGGGGAGAGGGTAGAACACCCTTAACTCACCCCTGTCGGTCTTTCTAACTTCGGTATCCCAGTGTCTGTATTTCAAGCGCTGGGATACCGCACAGCGGTTTGTCATACTGATCCCATTTATGATTATATATAAGGTAATTGCTGAGAGTGTTATGCTTTATACACTGCTGTTATCAAATGCCTAGGTACAGGCTCACCAGCTATATAAGTGGTGTGGCAGAGACAGCATTTTTCCATGTGAAAGTAATGTGGAGGATCCAGACCAGGTCTTGGAAGCAGTAGCAGAATCCCAGGTGTGTGATCAGCAGCACCTGGGATTTCCTGATATAAGGGTTTCCAAGGCAGAGTAACCTTGCTCTTGACAGTGGAATAGCTACCCGAGTGATAGGCCGGGTTGTGTGGGTTAGACTAGGGACCACTGGAGCCTATCAAGAGTCTGCCATGCTGAGAGTGCCTGTATGCTACTGCCTGTAATACCGACTGCATATGGATTTAACTTGCTATGTGGTGACCTGCTGTTCAAAATAAACACCGAAAGTGTTCATCTGAGTTTCCGTGATTGTGATCCTTGTTACACAAGTGGTGGAGAATGCGAGCAAGGACACGGTGTACAGCAGAAACTGTTGGTAAGCATACCGGTGTCAGCGTCCGGAGTCTTACCGGTATGCTGAGGCTGCGGGGCTGGCTTCCTTGGCGATGTGCGGTCAGCGGCGGAGGTGGGCTGCTGCGCCGGATCCATGGGCAGCAGTAGCAGTGGTGAGGGGGTCCGCTCTTGATGGCGGGACGCCGCTACAGCGGGTCGCTCTTGCTGAGCCATTGCTAGGAGACCAGGGGCAGTGAGCATTGTGGCTTTGCAAAAAGGTCTGCATTACTGGGCGCCGCCATGTTGGAGACCAAGTTTTAAGCATAGTTCCTGTTTCCTGTTTCTTCCAGCCAATCCAGGGGAAGCTCTCCCTATAAAAGGGGGCTGGTTTAGGATAGGGATGCCAGTGCTTCAAGTTACAACCCTGTTGTAGGTGCTTTAGCCTGTGCTCGCAGGATTCCTGCTGTATTCTGGTTCCTCCTGATCCTGCTTGGTCGGTTCTCTGTTGCTGCTGCAGCCCTGCCGTTTCTAGCCTGCTACTGCCTGTGGAAGCGCCCCTGGGAAACCCGGTCTAGTAAGATTCTTTGGGCACAGTAAGCCCCGGGTCTTCTGCCTCGTCTTTCAAGCCACACTCCACAGATCTCCTTCACCAGCCACGCCTCTGTACCACCGACCACAGCCTGCAGATTATTATCTTCAGCCTCGTTTTCCAAACCACAGTCCACAGTCCTTGTCTCAAGCCACGTCTTCAACCACCATCCACAGTTCCACAGTTCATCATCTACAGTCTCGTCTTACAAATCACAGTCCACAGTTCTTCGCCTCCAGCCACGTCTTTAACCATCGTGCCCCAGCCTCGGTTCTCTACCTCAGCCCTGTACATAATAAATACTTTCCATTGACTCTCAAACCCCGCCTACGTTCTTCATTGCTCTGTGTCCCATGCGAAGGAACTATATCCAGCCCCCTCATCTGGTTCATTCACAGCCTGCTACCTCCTCGGGCAAATCTCAGCTGCCGGATCGTCAAACTCTGCTAGACGTGACAACCGGTGTTTAAACTGCAAGTTTTCCCTTTTCTTTTCTTCCTCTCTGGTTATGCAGTGCAAGTGGAAGCCTTAAAGGGCCATAGCATTATAGGCAGACTGTTTGCTGTTATGTGTTAAATAGCTAGCAAAACAGGCGCGTGTCAGCTAGAACTGTTTGATAAGCCTGGCACATTATATTAAACCTCCTAGATTTGTCCTTAAAAGGGCCACGCAGGACCATATGGAGGAGTTACTAAAACAATTTGCTGAACTTGCAGCTGGGCAACAAAACCAGATTCAAATGTTACATGAGGGGCAACAAACCCAAATTCAGATGTTACATGAGGGGCAACGAACCCAGGCTGAAAGACAGCAAACTCAAATTCAAATGTTGTGCGATGAGTTAAAATCGCTTAAAAAATCTGAGCCAGAGCGGGAAAGGCTACTAAAGCTCACCCCAGCGGATGATATAGAGGTATTCCTTTGCACATTTGAGCACATGGCCACGCGGTTGGGATGGCCTGCGGAGTAATGGTCTGACAGGCTGGCTCCATGTTTAACAGGGGAGGCACAACGGGCGTATGTGGACATGACTGTGGCTGAGGCACGCTCCTATCCTGGCCTGAAAAAGGCTATACTGGATAGGATTGGAGTGACTGGGCCCAGCAAAGCCCAAGAATTCCATGACTGGTGGCTGGAGGGCTCTGAGCCTCCCAGGATTCAGCTGGCCAAACTAGCCCACTGGCAAGGGCCTGGTTGCAGCCGGATAAAAACTCTGCAGTACAGATTGTGGAAGTAGTCACACTGGACCAGGCTATGTGGGTGTTAGACCACTCGGTGCAGCAGTGGGCCCTTCAGGCTGACCCCCAGACATTTAAAGAGTTGGCAGTGGTGATTGAGCGGCACCTGATGCTGGGAAAGCTGAATAAAGCCAGGTCAGGATACGGGCCATCATCTAGACCCAGAACTCAGGTCCCAGTAGTTAAACCAAAGGCTCTGCCTCCCTTGGTGTGCTTTGAGGCCTGTGAGCCTGGTTATGTGTGCCGGGACTGCCCGAAACAGGGCAAGACGATGGATTGCAGTGCGTGAAAAATGGCTCAGCCATTGGTCAGCATGGCGGCGGCGGGGGTATCCCAAGCAGAGTCCTCCTTGTTCCGGGTGCAAATACAGGTGGAAAACTGGGAGATTTGGACCCTGGTGGATAATGGCAGTGAGCTCACCATTGTCGCGGCCAATGTGGTTCCTCCGGGAGCTGACAATGTTCAGCCTCCTGTCAGGGTGTTGTGCGTCCACGGCGATGTGGAGAAGTGCCCACATGTCTACTTACCCCTTACCGTTCAAGGTCAGTCGTTAAAGGTGGTGACCTCTAGACCTCCGTATCCACTGATCCTGGGCCGGGACTTTCCATTGCTGCAGGAGCTGCTTACCTGGCATGCTACCAGCAAACCATCAACCACCGAAACAACTCAGAAGCCAGAGAACAGAGACTACCAAAGTTTAGTATCCGGGAGAGAGGCTGCCGGTCCCAAACCACCCCAAGAGACTGAGTCCAAGGCCCATTGGAACCCAGTTGGTGAGAAGATATCACTGCAGGACTTTGGGAGAGAGCAACGCGATGACAGCAATTTGGTACACGCCTTTGAGACTGTTAAAGTAGTTAACGGCTGGGTAGTTGATGCTTTACCTTTAGAGGATGTACAATATTTTGTTTTGAAAAATTATTTGCTATATCGTGTCGCTACTTTACAAGGGAAAAAGGAAGATCAGCTCTTGGTTCCCCGAAAACTGGAGCGGTTGGTGTTAGATGCTGCCCATATGCATTTGTGGGGTGGCCATCTAGGGGAGGAGAAAACACTCCAATGCATCCAATTAAGGTTCTTTTGGCCCAGCATCTATGCTTCCGTTAAGAGGTATTGTCAGGAATGCCCAGTCTGCCAGAGGACAGCCCCTCGGCCAGAGTTTAGAGCTCCACAGGTACCCCTCCCTATAATTTCCGTACTTTTTGAGCGGATTGGTATGGATCTGATAGGGCCAGTGGAAAAATCTGCTTGAGGGCACCAATACATATTGGTGGTAGTTGATTATGCCCCCAGGTACCCAGAGGCTATACCCCTGCGCAATATGAATTCTGGCACTATTGCCAGAGAACTACTAACCATGTATACCCGCTTAGGAATACCGAAAGAGGTCTTAATGGACCAAGGTACACCTTTCGTGTCTAAACTCATGAAAGATTTATGTCGGTTGCTAAACGTAAACAGGATTGCCACCTCGGTGTACCACCTGCAGACAGATGGCCTTACCGATAATTCTATTTCTCATAGTCCGTAGTGGATGCTGGGGACTCCGTAAGGACCATGGGGAATAGCGGCTCCGCAGGAGACTGGGCACATCTAAAGAAAGCTTTAGGACTAACTGGTGTGCACTGGCTCCTCCCCCTATGACCCTCCTCCAAGCCTCAGTTAGGATACTGTGCCCGGACGAGCGTACACAATAAGGAAGGATTTTGAATCCCGGGTAAGACTCATACCAGCCACACCAATCACACCGTATAACCTGTGATCTGAACCCAGTTAACAGCATGATAACAGAGGAGCCTCTGAAAGATGGCTCACAACAATAATAACCCGATTTTTGTAACAATAACTATGTACAAGTATTGCAGACAATCCGCACTTGGGATGGGCGCCCAGCATCCACTACGGACTATGAGAAATAGAATTATCGGTAAGTAAATTCTTATTTTCTCTAACGTCCTAAGTGGATGCTGGGGACTCCGTAAGGACCATGGGGATTATACCAAAGCTCCCAAACGGGCGGGAGAGTGCGGATGACTCTGCAGCACCAAATGAGAAAACTCCAGGTCCTCCTCAGCCAGGATATTAATTTTGTAGAATTTTACAAACGTATTTGCTCCTGACCAAGTAGCTGCTCGGCAAAGTTGTAAAGCCGAGACCCCTCGGGCAGCCGCCCAAGATGAGCCCACCTTCCTTGTGGAGTGGGCATTTACAGATTTTTGGTTGTGGCAGGCCTGCCACAGAATGTGCAAGCTGAATTGTACTACAAATCCAACGAGCAATAGTCTGCTTAGAAGCAGGAGCACCCAGCTTGTTGGGTGCACACAGGATAAACAGCGAGTCAGATTTCCTGACTCCAGCCGTCCTGGAAACATATATTTTCAGGGCACTGACAACGTCTAGCAACTTGGAGGCCTCCAAGTCCCTAGTAGCCGCAGGCACCACCAATAGGTTGGTTCAGGTGAGACGCTGAAACCACCTTGGGGAGAAACTGAGGACGAGTCCTCAATTCCGCCCTGTCCGAATGGAAAATCAGATAAGGGCTTTTTCAGGATAAAGCCGCCAATTCTGACACGCGCCTGGCCCAGGCCAGGGCCAACAGCATGACCACTTTCCATGTGAGATATTTTAACTCCACAGATTTAAGTGGTTCAAACCAATGTGACTTTTGGAACCCAAAACTACATTGAGATCCCAAAGTGCCACTGGAGGCACAAAAGGAGGCTGTATATGCAGTACCCCTTTTACAAACGTCTGAACTTCAGGGACTGAAGCTAGTTCTTTTTGGAAGAAAATTGACAGGGCCGCAAATTTGAACCTTAATGGACCCCAATTTCAGGCCCATAGACACTCCTGTTTTCAGGAAATGTAGGAATCGACCCAGTTGAATTTCCTCCGTCGGGCCTTACTGGCCTCGCACCACGCAACATATTTTCGCCAATTGCGGTGATAATGTTTTTGCGGTTACATCCTTCCTGGGTTTGATCAGGATAGGGATGACTTCATCCGGAAAGCCTTTTTTCCTTCAGGATCCGGCGTTCAATCGCCATGCCGTCAAACGCAGCCGCGGTAAGTCTTGGAACAGACAGGGTCCTTGCTGGAGCAGGTCCCTTCTTAGAGGTAGAGGCCACGGATCCTCCGTGAGCATCTCTTGAAGTTCCGGTTACCAAGTCCTTCTTGGCCAATCCAGAGCCACGAATATAGTGCTTTCTCCTCTCCATCTTATCAATCTCAGTACCTTGGGTATGAGAGGCAGAGGAGGGAACACATACACTGACTGGTACACCCACGGTGTTACCAGAGCGTCTACAACTATTGCCTGAGGGTCTGTCGAGTTTTTTAATCATGTGGACGACTTCTGGGTGAAGTCCCCACTCTCCCGGGTGGAGGTCGTGCTGAAGAAGTCTGCTTCCCAGTTGTCCACTCCCGGAATGAATACTGTTGACAGTGCTATCACATGATTTTCCGCCCAGCGAAGAATCCCTGCAGCTTTTGCCATTGCCCTCCTGCTTCTTGTGCCACCCTGTCTGTTTACGTGGGTGACTGCCATGATGTTGTCCGACTGGATCAACACCGGCTGACCTTGAAGCAGAGGTCTTGCTAAGCTTAGAGCATTGTAAATGGCCCTTAGCTTCAGGATATTTATGTGAAGTGATGTATCCAGGCTTGACCCTAAGCCCTGGATATTCCTTCCCTGTGTGACTGCTCCCCAGCCTCGCAGGCTGGCATCCGTGGTCACCAGGACCCAGTCCTGAATGCCGAATCTGCGGCCCTCTAGAAGATGAGCACTCTGCAACCACCACATGATGGATACCCTTGTCCTTGGTGACAGGGTTATCCGCTGATGCATCTGAAAATGCGACCCGGACCATTTGTCCAGTAGGTTCCACTGGAAAGTTCTTGCGTGGAATCTAACGAATGGGATTGCTTCGTAGGAAGCCACCATTTTTTTTCAGAACCCTTGTGCATTGATGCACTGAGACTTGGTTCGGTTTTAGGAGGTTCCTGACTAGCTCGGATAACTCCCTGGCTTTCTCTTCCGGGAGAAACACCTTTTTTTTCTGGACTGTGTCCAGGAACATCCCTAGGAAACAGAAGACAAGTCGTCGGAACCAGCTGCGATTTTGGAATATTGAGAATCCAATCGTGCTGCCGCAACACTACCTGAGATAGTGCTACACCGACTTCCAACTGTTCCCTGGATCTTACCCTTATCAGGGAATCGTCCAAGTAAGGGATAACTAAAATTCCCTTCCTTCGAAGGGATATCATTTCGGCCATTACCTTGGTAAAGACCCGGGGTGCCGTGGACCATCCCTACGGCAGCGTCTGAACTGATAGTGACAGTTCTGTACCATAACCTGAGGTACCCTTGGTGAGAAGGGTAAACTTTGACATGAAGGTAAGCATCCTTGATGTCCCAAGACATCATGTAGTCCCCTTCTTCCAGGTTCGCAATCACTGCTCTGAGTGACTCAATCTAGAATTTGAACCTCTGTATGTAAGTGTTCAAAGATTTTAGATTTTAGATTTAGAATCGGTCTCAACCGGGCCGTCTGGCTTCGGTACCACAATAGTGTGGAATAATACCCCGTTCCCTGTTGCAGGAGGGGTACCTTGATTATCACCTGCTGGGTGAATGGCTTCCAAAACTGCCTCCCTGTCAGAGGGAGACGTCGGTAAAGCCGACTTTTGGAAACGGCGAGGGGGAGACGTCTCGAATTTCAATATGTACCCTTGAGATATTACCTGAAGGATCCAGGGGTCTACTTGCGAGTGAGCCCACTGCGCACTGAAATTCATTGAGAACGGGCCCCCACCATGCCTGAGTTTGTAAGGCCCTAGCGTCATACTGAGGGCTTTTGCAGAGGCGGGAAAGGATTTCTGTTCCTGGGAACTGGGTAATCTCTTCAGCCTTTTTTCTCTCCCTCTGTCACGAGCAGAAAAGAGGAACCTTTTGTCCGCTTGCCAACAAAGGACTGCGCCTGATAATACGGCGTCTTATTTTGAGAGGCGACCTGGGGTACAAACGTGGATTTCCCAGTTGTTGACGTGGCCACCAGGTCTAAAAGACCGACCCCAAATGTCCCCTTTTAAAGGCAATACTTCCAAATGCCGTTTGGAATCCGCATCACCTGACCATTTTACTGGTAGAATTGGACAACGCACTTATACTTGATGCCAGTCGGCAAATATTCCGCTGTGCATCATGCATATATAGAAATGCATCTTTTAAATGCTCTATAGGCAATAATATACTATCCTTATCTAGGATATCAATATTTCCAGTCAGGGAATCCGACCATGCCAACCCAGCACTGCACCTCCAGGCTGAGGCGATTGCTGGTCGCAGTATAACACCAGTATGTGTGTGAATACATTTTTGGATACCCTCCTGCTTTCTATCAGCAGGATCCTTAAGGGCGGCCATCTCATGAGAGGGTAGAGCCCTTGTTCTTACAAGCGTGTGAGCGCCTTATCCCCCCTAGGGGGTGTTTCCCAACGCACCCTAACCTCTGGCGGGAAAGGGTATACAGCCAATACTTTTTAAGAAATTATCAATTGTTATCGGGGGGAAACCCACGTATCATCACACACCTCATTTTATTTTTCAGATTCAGGAAAACTACAGGTAGTTTTTCCCTCACCGAACATAATACCCCTTTTTGATGGTACTCGTATTATCAGAAATGTATAAAACATTTTCCATTGTCTCAATCATGTAACGTGTGGCCCTACTGGAAATCACGGTTGTCTCTTCACCGTCGACACAGGAGTCAGTATCCGTGTCGGCGTCTCTATCTGCCATCTGAGGTAACGGGCGCTTTAGAGCCCCTGACGGCCTATGAGACGTCTGGACAGGCACAAGCTGAGTAGCCGGCTGTCTCATGTCAACCACTGTTTTTTTATACAGAGCTGACACTGTCACGTAATTTTCAACAGTACATCCACTCAGGTGTCGACCCCCTAGGTGGTGACATCACTGTTACAGACACTCTGCTCCGTCTCCACATCATTTTTCTCCTCATACATGTCGACACAAACGTACCGACACACAGCACACACACAGGGAATGCTCTGATAGAGGACAGGACCCCACTAGCCCTTTGGGGAGACAGAGGGAGAGTATGCCAGCACACACCAGAGCGCTATATATATATACAGGGATAACCTTATATAAGTGTTTTTCCCCTTATAGCTGCTGTATGTTTTAATACTGCGCCTAATTAGTGCCCCCCTCTCTTTTTTTAACCCTTTCTGTAGTGCAGGGAAGAGCAGGGAGCTTCCCTCCAACTGAGCTGTGAGGGAAAATGGCGCCAGTGTGCTGAGGAGATAGGCTCCGCCCCCTTTTCGGCGGCCTTATCACCCGTTTTTCTGTATATTCTGGCAGGGGTTAAATGCATCCATATAGCCCAGGAGCTATATGTGATGCATTTTTTTGCCATGTAAGGTATTTTATCGTGTTTTATTGCGTCTCAGGGCGCCCCCCCCAGCGCCCTGCACCCTCAGTGACCGGAGTATGAAGTGTGCTGAGAGCAATGGCGCACAGCTGCAGTGCTGTGCGCTACCTTATTGAAGACAGGAACGTCTTCTGCCGCCGATTTTTCCGGACCTCTTCGCTCTTCTGGCTCTGTAAGGGGGGCGGCGGCGCGGCTCCGGGACCCATCCAGGCTGAACCTGTGATCGTCCCTCTGGAGCTAATGTCCAGTAGCCTAAGAAGCCCAATCCACTCTGCACGCAGGTGAGTTCGCTTCTTCTCCCCTTTGTCCCTCGATGCAGTGAGCCTGTTGCCAGCAGGTCTCACTGAAAATAACAAACCTAAACTAAAACTTTCACTAAGAAGCTCAGGAGAGCCCCTAGTGTGCACCCTTCTCGTCGGGCACAGAAATCTTACTGAGGCTTGGAGGAGGGTCATAGGGGGAGGAGCCAGTGCACACCAGTTAGTCCTAAAGCTTTCTTTAGATGTGCCTAGTCTCCTGCGGAGCCGCTATTCCCCATGGTCCTTACGGAGTCCCCAGCATCCACTTAGGACGTTAGAGAAAAGAAGGGTAGGAAAAACAACCATGCCAGGACCCTAACATCGTTCAGTTTGTGGCCCAGTTATATGGCCGACTAAGGCAGATTGCGCCACTACTGAACGAACACATGGAAAGGGCCCAACAATGTCAGAAACAGAGGTATGATGTTACCTCAGTCAACCGGTCCTTTAATCCGGGAGACAAAGTGTTAGTGCTGGTGCCCACCACAGAAAGCAAGATGTATGCACAATGGCGGGGCCCTTATGAGCTCATCGAAGCAGTGGGACTGGTCAATTACAGGGTCCAACAGGAGGGTAGAAGGAGGGAGGTACAAGTCTACCATGTAAACCAGTTAAAACCCTGGAAGGAAATTGCCAATCAGCCCACTTTGGTAGCTAAAAAGATTTCAGGATGCCAGGTACCCATTGAAGTCACGCTTACTCCTGAACAGAAACAGGAAGTGGTGAACTTGGTGAAACGCTACCAAGATGTGTTTTCTGCCATTCTGGGACAAACACAGATCATCCAACATGATGTTGTGACTCCACCCGGCGTGGTTATTAAACAGAGGCCATATCGCATACCCGAAGCAAAGCGGGCAGCGGTGAAGAAGGAGGTGAAAGAGATGTTACGCCTAGGGGTTATAGAGGAATCCACCAGTGAGTGGAATAATCCAATTGTCCTAGTATCGAAACCTTCAGGTGCCTTACGGTTCTGCAATGACTTCCGGAAATTAAATCAAGTGTCCCGGTTTGATTCTTACCCTATGCCCCGGGTTGATGAGTTGGTAGAAAATTTAGCCAATAGTCAATATCTCACTACACTTGGTTTGACAAAAGGTTATTGGCAGATTCCGTTACCAGAAACTGCTAAGGCAAAAACAGCCTTCTCTACCCCAGAAGGCTTATTCCAATATAAAATGCTCCCATTTGGTTTACATGGTGCACCAGCAACCTTCCAGAGAGCTATGAATAAGTTGCTGTGGCCCCACAGGGAATATGCGACTGCATATTTAGATTACATTGTTATTTTCAGCTCTGACTGGGAGTCACACCTACCAAAGGTAGAAGCCGTTTTACAGTCTCTACGGACACATGGGTTTACCGCCAACCCTGAGAAATGTGCCATTGGTATGATTGAGGCCAAGTATTTGGGGTACATTGTGGGCAGAGGACAGGTTAAACCTCAGCCTAGTAAGGTAGAAGCAGTCCTCACCTGGTCTAGACCTAAATGTAAATCACAACTTAGGACATTTCTCGGTTTGGTCACATATTACAGCAGGTTCATTTGAGATTTACCGCTAGAGCGGCTACACTAACCGAATGTCTTAAAAAACAATTCCCAGACAAGATAACGTGGTCTGAACCAGTGGAAACTGATTGGCAGGATTTAAAATGAGCTTTGTGTACTGAGCTTGTCTTGCAAGCTCCTGACTTTAAAAAGTTACAAACAGATGCCTCTGGGACAAGATTAGGAGCAGTCCTATCCCAAGAGGTAGATGGAGAGGAGAAGCCGTAAATTATTGCCCAGGGAGCGCAGGTACTCAACTGTAGAGCAGGAGTGCTTGGCTATTAAATGGCAGTTGAGTCATTAAGGTATAATTTATTGGGATAAGAGTTTTTGTTGGTCACAGACCATGCACCCTTACAGTGAATGCATACAAACAAAGAGGTGAATGCTCGTGTGACACGTTGGTTTTTGGCATTGCAGCCATTTAAGTTTGAGGTGAGGCATCATCCGCAGAAACAGCACCTCAATGCCGATGCCCTTTCCAGGAGGTTTGTAGGTCCTGTTCCTCCAAGCAACCCTATGGTGAAGCTACGGGAGGAGGAAGAAGGCGAGGTGGGTGACCTCTGGAAGGTAGTGCAAGGCTGTGTACCTGGGCGGATGACACAAGTAGGGGTGGGCGAGGCAGAGAGCTCACCTGAAAATAGTGTAGCTTCACCAGGGTGTTTGAAGCTAAGGGCGGAGGAGTGTGGCAGAGACAGCATTTTTCCATGTGAAATAATGTGGAGGATCCAGACCGGGTCTTGGAAGCAGTAGCAGAATCCCAGGTGTGTGATCAGCAGCACCTGGGATTTCCTGATAAGGGTTTCCAGGGCAGAGTCACCGTGCACTTGATGGTGGAATATCTACCCAAGTGATAGGCCGGGCTGCGTGGGTTAGACTAAGGACCACTGAAGCCTATCAAGAGTCTGCCATGCTGAGAGTGCCTGTATGCTACTGCCTGTAATACCAACTTCATATGGATTTAACTTGCTATGTGGTGACCTGCTGTTCAAAATAAACACCGAAAGTGTTCATCTGAGTCCCCGTGTTTGTGATCCTTGTCATATAATGGTGCAAATGGTCACATCAACGTTTCGGGGACCTGGTCCCCTTCTTCAGGATAACAAAAGTGCAAAACCAGAGTGTTTAAATAAGCATGGAAACACTTACCCCCTGACCCCATTCAATCACCAGCTGCAGCGTGTCGATCTGGCCGCCCGTTCGGGACTTCCGCCCGGCTCGTTTCGGTGGGACCGGAAGTGACGTCGCGAGAGCGAGCCGCGTTGCCATGGCAACCGCTCGAGACATGCTCACTGCCTGAGCGTTGCGCCCTGACCGCGTCTCTCTTGCTACCGCCACTGTATCCACAAGTACCGCGAGGACTGAAGCCCTGACACGGAAGACCGCTGCGTTACCATGGTAACGCTGTCAGCTGTTGAAAAACATAAAACAAAAACAATAACATAAGTGACAAAACTAAGATGACTTTTACAGGTCAATGTTAAACTGACAAATCAAACTAAAGTGCTAGTGCAAACAATAAGTTAAAAACAATTAAAAACATCTAAAGGTGCAAGAGAAAAAATAATATATACATCATGGCCCCTCTACTGTAAAAAGGACCTGCTGATGTGTATTGGATGTTAAAAAAGTGGCAACAACTACCTGACAGCTAGAACCTGTATTAGTGCCCTGTGGCTTAAGGACAGATGGTGAGCGGCATGAGCGCAGGGCGCCCAAACTGCATCACTACACCTTTCTCAACATCAACACTATTGAGCCAGACAAAAATCACAAAAAATTAATTAATCCCAAATTTTCATTCAGACCCCCAGGTTTCAGAGTGTTTAACCTATGAATCCACATGGACTCCAGCTGTAATAGCTTGCGGCCCCTATTACCCCCCCGTATCGAATCAGGGACATGATCGATGATACAGTGTTTGAACGTGGCCATTGAGTGTCTAAACGTCACAAAATGTTTTTCCACAGGTTGCTCACCACTCCCCGAAGTCAAAGCGTTCCGGATGGCCAGTCTGTGCTGGGCCATTCGAATTTTGAACTGGCATTCTGTTTTGCCAATATAGTACCGCCCACATGGGCAGATAATGGCATAAATTACGAACTTCGTGCTACATATGAGAGGCCATTTGATTTTGCAATTTTTCCCTGAAAAGGGGTGAGCTATGGTGGTCCCTGGTGACATGTGAGAACATGTTGTGCAGCCAGTACACTTGAAACAGCCATTACGCCTGGTAAGGAAGTGTGTGGGATTAACTCTCAGTTTTGCCATATCAGTTTTAACCAAAATGTCCTTAATACTTTTTCCTTTTTTATAGCTAGGCATGATGCGTTTGTCGTGTAGCATCTTCAGATCAGGATCTGATGTTACAATGGGCCACAGCTGTCTTAATTGATGTTGCGTCTCCCTGCTTGTCACATCATATTCACACACCCAAGGAATAATTTTAGACATATCTTTGGTGTACTTGGATTTCACCAAAATGTCTTTCTGTGTGGCTTCTGCTTTCTGGCGGGCCGATCGTACCAATGCCCGTGGGTAACCTCTTGCAAGAAATCTGTTCTCCATCTCCTTCAACTGACTTGCCCTGATGGAGTCACTGTTGTTGGCCCTACACACACTCAGAAACTGAGAGTATGGCAGGCCCCTAACGGTGGATATAGGGTGAAAACTGTCATATCGCAAAATCGTATTGCGATCAGTGGGCTTTCTATAAAGACATGTAATGATTTTACCCTCCTGTAGTTTGATTAGAATGTCAAGAAAGCAGATTTCAACTGGGCTGCTGGTCATTGTGAGTTTGGCTGGACTGTCGGATTGGTTATGCGAATCAATCAACGCCCCCAACTCCTGTATCTCGCCACGCCAGAAAATCAACACATCGTCTATATACCGGAAGTAAACAAACAATCTGTCGGCAATGGATCTATATGCCAGAAATAATTCACGCTCTGTTTCCCACATGAAGGCATTGGCGAACGAGGGTGCCACGGAAGACCCCATGGCACACCCCGTTCGCTGCCTGTAGAGCCTCCCGTCAAAAATAAAAAAAAATGTGCGTCAGGGTGAAACATAACAGCTCAATAAATAACTCAATGTCTGGCCCAGTATAAAGTGCGTTCCCCACTATTAGACATCTCACAGCCTGCAACCCCTGCTGATGAGGTATACAGGTGTACAGGTTGGTGACGTCTATCGTGGCCAAGGAAACATCTGTTGGGATCTCCTCAAAAGTGCGAAGTGTCTGTAATAAAGTGCTGGAGTCCTTTAAATATGTGCAAATACCCTGGATGCATGGTTGTAAATAAGAGTCCAAGAAGATGGCCACTGGCTCACACAGAGACCCACGGGCAGAAATAATGGGTCTGCCCGGGGGTCTCTGTGCGTCCTTGTGGACCTTGGGGATGGTGTAAAATATGGGAACCACCGGTTTATCAGGTAACAGTTTGTAAAAGATGTTTTCTGAAATCAAGTCTTCCAGCTTTGCCTTTTCCAACAGCTGTATTAATTCTGCTTTGTACTCTGCAGAGGGATCTTTATCCAACATGCAGTACGTCTCGCTGTCAGCAAGTAGTCTAAGGCACTCTGTTGTGTAGTCTGTAGTATTCTGAACCACTATAGATCCGCCTTTGTCGGCTCCACGAATTATAATGTCCTTTCTATTACTTTTAGGGCCATTCTCTCATCATGCTGTAAATTGTGAAATTGACGTTTACTGGATTGAAGATCTGGATTCTCCAGCATTCTGTTGAAAGTTTTTAAGGAAGCGTTGGTGGAGACTGGATCAAACCGTGACTTTGGGCCCAATTTCTGGACTCTTGGAGGCAGTGGTTCCTTAAAAGCCTGTGGGGGCTGTTTGCCAAAGTGCTCTTTAATCTTTAAAGTGCGGTGCAATTTAAACGTGCTGATTTTCTTTTTAAAATCATCACCGTAATTGGTAGGGACAAATGTCAAGCCTTTGTTGAGCACCCGCACTTCAGATGGTGAAAACGGCGTGCTGGACAAATTAAAAATTAGTGCTTCTTCGATCTCGGTGGCTTTGCTTTGTTTTTGCCTTTGGTTTTGTCTCCCTCGTCTGGTGAACTGATGTTTCTTCCTCGACCCGCGATGATGGCGCGGGTCCTGACCCCTAAAGGGATGTCACGCTTGGAATTTGCTGAGGCAGACCCGTGGGTGTCATCGGAGTCACTGGCGGACGTTGTGCTGGTGCCATGCCACCTCCTTTCTCTGCGACCTTGGAAAGATCTAGGCCTACCCTGAGGGTCCAGCATTGGACTCCGTGGAGTGCCGGAGCAGTTGTTCACTTTATATATATATATATATATATATATATATACAGTATATATATTTCAAGTTCAGAAAATAGGATACCCGGATCAGCATACTGTAGCTAAACTTCTTCTGAACATCATTAAATTTGTTCAGAACATTATAAAGTGTAACCTCACTTCGGACACGGTGGCTTGCTTCACTCACAACAGGATACTATTCCCTTTAGATGTTCTCGTGGATAGTGAAACTGATAGCTCAGGGGTCCCATGTTCTGAACTTGAGCTATATATATTTGTAATAGCTATACCACTCTTGGTTGTGTGGTTGTGCTCTAATATAAATGGTGTGGTATATTGAGGCAGATTTCACCAACATGATTGGACACATTAGATCACATGACCATGCATTATTTCCCAACAACCACACCTCAGGCCTGATCTACTTCCAACTGTAATTTGAAGCTTATCACAAACCACAGCTGTATCACTCCACAAGGTAAACAGTACCAGCTCTCACAGACACAAGGCTCACAGGCAGGG